>NC_047117.1:52013819-52313819 GCF_902500255.1 Thalassophryne amazonica
AATATTTTCAAATCAACTAAATCATGAAATTTAAGTACCCTATACTTAATAAACAATGGATTAGATGGATCTCTAAAACCACTGTTACTAATCACTTTTAAAGCTCTTTTCTGCAAAATAAATAAAGGTTGTATATAGGTTGTATATGTTGATCCCCAGATTTCTACACAGTAAGTTAAATATGGGACAATCAATGAATTGTACAATGTTAATAAACCATAACTATTTAATGAATATTTTACTTTATGCAAAACAGCAATGGCTTTCGCTATTTTTCCTTTTATGTAATTTATGTGTGACTTCCATGTAAGATCTTCATCAATCATGACTCCTAAAAATTTCATTTCTTTTACCCTTTGTATATCCATTCCATCTATTTGTAATGACACATTATTTTCTTTCGCTCTATCATTAAACAATATGAAATTTGTCTTATTAATATTTAGTGACAATCTGTTTATATCAAACCAATGTTTAACTTTTTCCAACTCTGTATTTATCACTTGTGCTACTTCCTGTATATCTGATCCAGAGTAAAACAGCGTTGTATCATCAGCAAATAAAATGCTGCCAAGCACATTGGATACATTCACAAAATCATTGATATACAAAATAAACAGTTTGGGTCCAAGTACCGATCCTTGTGGTACTCCATAAATAATGTTACACAATTCTGATTTGGTATTATTTATCTGAACAAACTGTTTTCTATTTTCTAAGTAGCTTTTTACCCACTGATGTGCAACACCTCTTATTCCATATTGTTGTAACTTGTGGAGCAATCTTGAGTGGTCTATAACATCAAAAGCCTTTTTCAGGTCAATAAAAATACTTACAAAATAATCCTTATTATCTATTGTTGTTGATATTTTCTCTATTAGTTCCATAATTGCCATAGCTGTCGAATGTTTTGTTCTGAATCCATACTGAGCATTATTTAAAATATGATGTTTCTCAATAAATTTATCCAATCTTGTTACAAAAACTTTTTCCATAATTTTAGAAAACTGTGGAAGCAATGATACTGGCCTGTAATTAGAAAAATTATGTTTGTCTCCATTTTTATATAATGGGACTACCTTAGCAATTTTCATTTCATCTGGAAAAACCCCTGTTGACAGAGACAGATTACAAATATAAGTAAATGGTTCAATAACAATTTCTATTATACTTTTTACAGTCATCATGTCTAAATGATCATGTCTAAACCTTTCATCCAGGTTGTGGCTGTACATTGCTGCATTCAGCTTTCTCTTAATCCTGACTTGTCTCTGAAAAACATCTCCACAGCATGATGCTGCCACCACCATTCTTCACTGTAGGGATGGTGCCCGGTTTCCTCCAAACATGACGCCTGGCATTCACGCCAAGCAGTTCAATCTTTGTCTCACCAGACCAGAGAATTTTGTTTCTCATGGTCTGAGAGTACTTCAGCTGCCTTTTGGCAAACTCCAGGTGGACTGCCATGTGCCTTTTGCAACGGGGTGGCTCATGTCTGGCCACTCTACCATACATACCTGATTGCTGGATTGTTGCTGAGATGGTTGTCCTACTGGAAGGTTCTCTTCTCTCCACAGAAATTCTGAAGCTCTGACAGAGTGACAATCAGCTTCTTGCTTACCTCCCCAACTAAGGCCCTTCTCCCCAATAGCTGAGTTTGGAGGGGCTGCCAGCTCTAGGAAGAGTCTTGGTGGATCTGAACTTCCTCCATTTACAGATGATGGAGGCTACTGTGCTCATTTTGACCTTCAAAGCAGCAGAAATAATTCCGTACCCTTCCCCAGATTGGTTCCCCAAAAGAGTCCTGTCTTGGATGTCTCCAATTCCTTTGACTTCATGCTTGGTTTATGCTCTGACATGTACTCGACTGTGGGACCTTATATGTATGTAGATGTGTGCCTTTCCAAATCATGTCCAATCAACTGAATTTATCCCAGGTGGACTCAATTTAATCTGGAGAAACATCTCGAGTATGATCAGTTGAAACAGGATGCACCTGAGCTCAATTTGTGCTTCATGGCAAAGGCTGTGAATACATCTGTAAATTTGCCAAAGTCACAGACTTTCTTCACATTGTCATTATGGGGTATAGAATTGTGAGGGGGAAAAAAATGAATTTTATCCATTTTGGAATAAGGCTGTAACAACAAAATGTGGAAAAGTGGAAATGTGGAAAACTCTCAAATTTGGCATTAAGTGATAATTATCAGTTTCACCCATTTGTGACAGTCCAGGTTCCCCGATCTGTGATAAATGCAGTAACTTAGGGTGGTCCCTTAACTGTTTTGGTCAGTTTACAGGGGAGTATTCCATTGCAGTCCGTTGTGTCAGTCAGAATTGTGATAAATGGTTTCAGTGGGTTGTGGAGGCACTTCAGATTTCAAAGAGGGCCATGGCATTCTGTGGTTTAGGAATGGTTATACTACCCAAACCAAAAGTTAAGATGCATGTTAAGCATATGATGTGGCTGTCTTGGAATTTCCAGTGACATTTTATGAGGGTTTTTTTGTTTTGTTTTGTTGTTTTTTTTGGCTTGTTCCTCTTTTATTAAATTTTCATATTTTATTTAATAAAGAACAGTTCAGTTGAACAGTAATCTTGAAATTTACATATTTAAAAAAATTACAGTGTCGTTCTAGACTATCTTTGTCTCTCGGCCAATCCACAGGCCATAGAAGGTCACATTTGGGAAGCATGTTCAGGTATCGTTTGTCATGCACAGTCTCACCCACACTCCATCCCTTTTAATTGTTTGTGGATTCGTTGCAGGGATGTGACATTTCTGTAGAATCACGGATTTCCACAGTTTAGTGGTGTAATAAATCACAATTGATCTTTTAACTCTTTGGACCACTCCCTGCGCTTCGGCACATATGTGGACCGTAAGTCAATTGCAGGGTTTAAGTGTGATTTCATATCATGGTGACTTGTTTTTAAAATGGTAACTGCGATAATTTTGGTGATGCAGTGAAATCATAGATTGAATGGAAGAAATGCAGCTGCTCCGCATGCTCACACAGCCTATTTAAAATACAAAAAAAACGGCCTTGCAGACAGACTGGGACACTTTGAATTCTGATTAGTGGATAGGATGAATATGTTTATATTTAAAGGGTTATGAATGAAATTATTCTTGTCACCTTCTCACTAGATATTGTAGACATCCTCATCTCTTATAAACTCAGATCCATTTTGCTCCGTTTGACAAAAGACCGTTTTTTTTAATTAACCGATACTGTTCATATTGCAATTGAATACAACAGTTAAGTATTTTATTTTAAAATATTTAAAAAAAAATATTGGACACCTTGTTTTCAGTTAGAACCACAGGCAAAAGTTGCTTATTGTTATTGCTGTTTCAGTTTGGCGTTTTTGTTTCCTCATCTGAAAAATGATCAGATCTGTGGCTTATCCAGATCTGTCATCAGGCTCTGGTGACATATCTGATCTGAACCATGGCTTTTGTGACCCATAATGCCCGAGTACAAATGAAAATTTTATTATGACGTGCATTTCATGGTGTTACCTATGTTATTATAAGCAGAGAGTAACACACACATTTGGATTGAGTTTGGACACGTGTGTAGGATGAGCCAGATTTGAAAAACTAGCCTGAATGCTATCGAGTTAGAAAGCAATCCGTATTGAAGCCCGCTCAAGTCAGATTGCCAACCCCGTCTGAATGGGGTCTTTCTGTCCAAGTCTCCTCTCTAGTCCCTTGGCATAGGCTTTCTCAAGGAGACTGACAAGTGTGAGTTCTTTATAATTGCAACACTCTCTGGTCCCCTTTTTTTAAAGATGGGGACCACCACCCCAATTTGTCCATTTAGTGCTGCAGTCCCCAACTTCCATGCAACACTGTAGAAGTGTGTCAGCAATGACAGACCATCAACATTCAGAGACTTCAGCATCTCAGGGTGATTCTTGCCTGCTTCTGGCAACTCTCCACTGTGGTGTTTTTTTTTTTTTTTTTGACTACCTCTCAGTGACTTCTGAAAAGGTGGTGGCACCAGATCTGCCCGAGTCTTTCACCTCTGCCTCCTCAAAGGAGGGCATGTCAGTAGGGTTGAGGAGATCATCAGTATGCTTTCCACCATCTGATGAGATCCTCAGTCTATTTTGTCCTTTTGTGTTCAGTTTTAATTTTAAGCGTTGTGTGAATTGCACCTGTCAAAAGAAGACTGGTGTACTACTCCATTTTGGAAAAAAGAAGTACAGACTATTAATGTATTGTTCATATGATACAGTACAGTTTAATTTTCTGTCAACTGCACAAATGCATCTGTTTGTTTGTGTTAGATGTGGTTAAATGTGTACTCTTTTCGCTCAAATTTAATGTGAAAAGTTGGACAACTTGCTATCAGCAGGGTGTTTTATATATTTGCTCCAATGAGTTATTAAAACATATTCTTTTTTTTTTTTAATTTTGGAAGTGACCAGAGTACCGCATTTTCCGGAGTATCAGTTGCACCCTAATTTTTTGCATTGTTGTCATGTACTTTATATTATTGGTATTTCTTTGATTCCTGTGAAAGTCCTCTATAAAGTTATTCTAATATTTATTAAGACCAAATGTGTGTGTTTAAGTGGCAGGACTTGACAAACTAGGAAAACAACAACAACAAACACTTGTACTACAGAAAATACAGTAACTATTAACACACTGCATGACACATTTTTGCAGTCAAAACATAACAGTTAAAATGTTGCTATTTTGCTCTTAGGGTGGAGAACAGTTGGGCAAACCACAAGAGACTTTCAGGTATGTGGTATTGTGCTGGACATGATGAGCAAAACCTTTCCACACAAGTTATCACGAGGCAATCTGCTAGGGCAAAATTGCACACCTTCTGACAGAAAAAGGTATAAGGTCCAATAGGCTGAGCAGAGTCAAATGAAGAGCCAGAAGATTTAAAACAATTCAAGATCTCCATTTTGTCGTGCACAACAGTGGAGCCCTTCATAAGACGGGTAGGTAGAAAAACTATGGCTTCATAAAATTTGGCGCCCAAAATGCAGGCAATAGTGTTTCAGAGCGTTATAAATTTAAAAATCTTCCCATGGAAGCTGACCTCGGTCTTCTATCCTACAATGCTCAGTCGCGGCTCGCTGCAAGGAGAACTTTAGCGGCTGTAGGAGAGGTTTTCTCCTAGCGCTCATTGTGTGGCACACTGCAAGAGAACTTTAGCAGCTTTACGAGAAGTTTTCCTCCCAGAACTTTTCCCATATCTGAACAACGATCCACACCAGAGAATCTTTGCGCGCTGTCCCATGGAAAAAGCACCTTATGAGGAACGGGGGGGGGGGGGGACGACTACGATGTGAAATGGTAGATGATTCTCTTTTCTTGCCTGCAATAACAGACGATAGTTTGGTAGTGACTTTAATCTGCAGAAAAGTGAGTCATGATTGATATCTTTAAATGGCTTTAACTGAGGTTGATGAAAAAAAAAATATATAATTTCTCAAGGTTGATTGTGGATCCACAGCAGGTGCACAATCAACCTAGAGAAATGATCATTTTTCCACTACACACCCTTGGAAACAGCGTAATGGCCCAATTGCAGCATAATTTTTTCAGGCAGCAGCGTAACCGGCCGTTACGCTGTTATAATGCTGGCGAGAACCTCGGCTTGTTTTCTGCTTGTCTTCATAAAATTGATACGGCTTATGCTGCCTTGAGATTTATAACAAATTGTAAAGTTGTGACTCATCGTTGCGAGTTATATTCTCGGGCGGGATGGCCTTCTTTGGCAACCCACAGGCTTCATCATTGGTATATTGTCATACACAAGGCAATTTTAGGTTTTCTTCCATCTTATCTATGTGTCCTTACTATGCCAAGGAGTCCTGGCCAATTCGCTGTTTTAACGTTTCCCATAATCCCCTGGCGACACCCTGCGTTTCCCAGAATGCAGCGCCAGCAGAGTTCTGGTATTTCAAAGCCGTGTAAACAATTGCTAGCGGGGATGTGGATGCGTCGATTCAGCCATTTCACGATTGATTATGATGATGACATGTTCTCACAAGTTGAGAGGGTCATCTAGAAGAGGTGTCGCATCTGTTTCTGTGAAACGGAGAATACTCCTTGCGTTCCCATGATCTTTACCTACTTTTCATTTCCAAACGTATGTACTGAGCTTGGGAAAAAAGGCATTTGATTACTCTGCCCCCACTGCATGAAACAATCAGTGGAATATTTTACAATTGGACTGCCTGTTTTCTCTGAATGAGTTTAAATCTAAATTTAAGGACTTAGAGGCAGCTTCTTTAAGCTGCCAGTGCTCTTAATTCTGTGCAATGAACTAGTTTTAAAATTGTTACTGATATATTTCTTTTTATTGTACGGGTTCTTGTGATGTCATTCTTTTTATGTAATGTCTGTAATTGTGCTTATTTTATGCTGCTGCCTGTCTTGGCCAGGTCTCCCTTGGAAAGAGGTTTTAATCTCAATGGGACCTCCTGGTGAATAAAATAAAAAATAAAATTAATGTACCCTCTAGTTTCATTGGTGTTCAGTCATGAGGATGGTCTTCATACCAGGAAATTGTCCTGGTTGGGTAAGACATCTTTCTGTCAGTATGTGTTTTCTTTGGAAATGCATATCTGTATGTTATTACATAAAAGAAATGCATAATTGCAGATTTTCACTTTTTTAAAAAAAAACAGGGAAGGCCCCTGAGCAAACCTCCAGACCCATCCCTTCAGAGGTATGAAAACTCTTTAGAAATTGTAGTTACTGATTTTTAATGTTTGGCTGAGGAGGTTCATGTTAGTGAAATGTCTGGGAAAAAATGGTTGTAGCATATTGTGAACATTTTTTCAGGTGTTGAGGAACAAACTGGTTCTGTAGCTACTTCTTAAAATACAACGTAGGTTGTGCCAACCATGCAGTCTCTCACTTCAGACAGGCCAGTGTGTCTGGCTTCATCACACGTTGGGCACCTTGTGTTTGTCCCACAGAACAAATACAAACACAGATATGGACTTCTGTGACATGTCACATGATCAGGGATGCTCATTCGCCGTCTTTGGACACTTTTCTGTCTTTTTGTAAATTCTTGCCGTCTAAAAGAAATGCAGGTCTGTGAAAAATCCGTGGATCCGTGAAATTCCACAGATTTCATCATGGGGGGAGGTGTTAGTGTTTTACTCTGTAATCATGATTGTCACTGAGTTTTTAAAATGTCTGTCGCAAAGTGTTCTCTTTTTTAATGACATCGTGCAAGTTTTATAAGACAGCTGCAGTCCGTATCAGTGTCCTCTGAGAAAAAAAAGCCTGGCTGTTGCGACAGTTGTCGTAAAGTGAGACTAATTGGTTGCTGCGGCGACGCTGTGTGTCTCCTGCATGAAGCTTTATATTAGCTAAAGTTAGCATGTGGACATCGCAAACCTTTAGAGCGCTAAAGTTTTTAAAAGAAGACTTGTGCAGCATGTCTCTGTCACGGACTGACATTGGACAGAGAGAAGATTGCGAGAAAGACTGTTTGAAAAAGTCTGATAAGGACAAGAATCCGTGGAATTGTCGCTGGCTTCATCAACACACCTGAAAGATAAAAGAAACGGGAAAAGTGAACTGTGCCATCAAGAAATGACAAGGACTGCTTTCTTCCAACTTCATAACAGAACAAGGATTTGTCCCATCCCGTTTATGACTGTTGCAGACTGATCCATGCATTTGTCTATTCTACAATGGACTACTACAATGTTCTGTTTTATGGTTTACTGCAGTCCAGTGTTAGGGGTCTCCAATTGGTTCAAAATGCTGCCAGGATTTTGACAAGAAGCAAAAAGTTTGACCACTTTCCACCGATTTTGGCCTTCCTTCTTTGGCTGCCTGTTTCTGGGAGGTCTGATTTTAATGTTCTGCTGTTAACTCTCAGGGTGCAAGACTACTTTGTGTCTGTAAGGTTAAAAAAGAAGCAGTCCACAGAGCCTTCTCATCATGCACCTGTCTTGTGGAATGATTCCCCTGTAGAGATGAAACAGTCAGATTCCATAGATACATTAAATTCCACACTAAAGACATCTGTTCTCCCTCTAGTATGGGTAGCATTCCGGTGTAGTATGGAACTATGCTTCCTCTCCTTTTATTTCATACTAGTGTGTTGTCTGTGGGGATCCACAGGCTCTAGATTGGATAGTGTTTTTAAAATGGGTACCTGACATTTTTCAAGGGTGGTAATAAATTAAGCAAAGCTTGTATAATGAGTTGGAATGGTGTGTGAGTCCAGAATGTTTTTAGAGCCTTAGACCTCAACAATGTTTAGAAGAGGAACTCAGGCCTTTTATTTTCTGTTAATTGTGTAATGTTTTAATGTTAATTTACTGTCTTAATGTGTTTCTAAATTGTTTAGGTTCTTGTTATCATATACACTTATTTTCTTTTTACTTCTATTTTGTCATTTGATTTTTAAATGGACCACAATGGAAATGTTGTCATTTTCTTGCCATCCATGTATTTGTAACATATTTACAATGATATTATGTACTTACATTGAACTTACTGAATAAAACTCACTCACTCACTGCACTCATGCTTTTAATATTGTTGTCATGTAGTTTCTCAGTGTTATTTTGACTGCAGCAACTCTCTGGTGCACAAGAGATCATGGGATATCTCAATGGGGCAAATTGTGGGACTTTAAAATGATGTACTTTTGTGAAACTGAAAAAAACAAAACAAAAAAAAAAAGCCAATTTTGACACCCCTGTAAAGTTACTGTAACTTGTCGGTTTTTACAATGCCTGTGATACTCATATTGATACGCTCTGAATATGTTGGTCTGTTTACACTCCCATCCAGTTGATGGCAGTGTTGTCTGCATTTTGACAGGGTGGGGGAGGAGGAAGTGATAACAGCAGTCATTTCAATATTTCCCATAATGCTTTTTGGTGCGTGTCTGTTTAATGTCAGACCTTCAGAATTTATGCATCACTTTAAAACTAAAACATATAGCTGATATTTCACTTTGTCAAAATGACAGAGTTGCCTTTATTTTCCTTAAACTGTCCGGAATTAGTTGAAACCATGAGTGAAAGGTGTTTTGCGCTTAATGACTTCCTGCCCACTCTGAGAATCTTTGATATGTTGAAAGTAAATTTTTTTTTCTCTCTCTCTCTCTCTCTCTCTCTCTCCTTCTCTTCTCTTCTCTTCTCTCCCCTCCCTCCCTCCCTCCCTCTCTCTCTCTCTTTTCCTTTGCATTAACGGCTGGATTGCTCACTTTTAGTGATGGCAGTTTCAAAGCCTCATGAACCAATGAGCCACTGCAACACAACTGGCTGAAAATCGACACACTGCTTCAGTTTGAAGGGTGACATCTGCTGGATTGCTTTGAGAATTACCTTGAGCGAGTGCTCTGACAAATGTTTGCATTCATGACTGATGTGGTTTGTTCTTGAAAAATAATAATAATAAAAGAAAATGTCATATGTATTATTGTGTCTTCTTAATGTAATAAATAGTCCCTACAGATGCATACATAATGGTTATGAAAGCCTTTATTGTAGACTATATGTAGGTTTGTGTTATCATTCCTCAAACTATATTTGGATAAAATGTGACGGGAAAAGTGAGGAAGGCCTGTTCTGCAACTGGTGCTTATGTTGCTGTAATTTGTAAATTAGAATAGAGGGGATAGGAGACGGTGATTGTGCAACTTTCAACAATTTTTATTCAAAAAAAGAATAATGTCAACGGTGCTGGACTTTAATCGGCTCATCTTCTGCCTCACCACCTCTCCAGCTTTGGAGAAGACCCGCTCGCAAGGCACTGATGTTGCTGGCATCGACAAATATTTTTTGCCATTCTCTGTAAATTGGGATAGACTGCGACTCATGTCGCCCAGTATTTGAGCTGGTCTTCTCCTCTGGAGGTGGGCATATGTTGGGTCAAACCTTTGTAGTAAAGCCCTGAAGGCTTTGCTCTCCACTATTTTGAATGGTTGTGAATCTTCCACAACATAGTCCACCAGTGCCTCATCCAAATCAGCTTGTCTGCCTTTAATGGAAATACAGTATGACATGCTGAGCTATTTTTGTTTATGAGTATGTTTTAATCTTAAAGAGTAAAATACAGCTTACATGGCCTGATTCCCAGGAGCAGCAACAGAAGCAGCAGCCATTGACGTCTCGGGATGTTTGGACCTCAGGTGTCTCAGCATTGAAGACGTATTGTTACTGTACCTCAACTCTTGAGCACAAATCAAGCACTTGACCTTTTTGGTGCTTATTAGATCAAAGCGCTCCCAAGCAATTGATCGTGCTCTTTTTGGAACTGGCTGCTCCATGTCCCTTCCTCACCACTACTCACTCTCTCTCACACACACACTCACCTTTCTCACACCTTTCACTTCAACAAAATTACAGCTCTTCATTCACTCAGCTCAGTCTCTGATCTACCTATAATATACGTATAGTCTAAGCCAGGGCCGTATATATAGAAATGTGAAAGGGGGAGGTTCAAATCCTTGAGTTGGGGGTCCAGTGGGCCGCAGGGCCCCCGGTGGGGTCGAGGGGCAACGCCCTTGTGGGGGGCTCAGGGGGGCAAAGCCCCCCGAAGCACAAGCTTTTTGAGGATTTCGAGGGGTAAAAAGCTACATAAATTTCATTTGAAACCCAAAATGTATCATTTTAGGAAATACATTTTTATATACAAATAGTCCTTGCTTGGGATTAGATCAGTTGCCATAAGAACCACCCAGGAAGAACCAAGATAACATTAATGCAAACTTTATACCTGCCTGTTAGTTGCGAATGACGCAACCGACAGGCGTGAAAAAACTCACGCATGCGCACGAAGGTTCAAGCTTGGCTGATGCAAGCGCACATGATTCAAATCCATACAGTTTTTGCAAAAAAATAAAAAGGTCGGATAGTTTTCTAACAGACCTCGTATTTAGCGGTATTAATATTCACGTTTACATTATGAATATGTACGTATACGTACATTATGTATTAAAATAGCGGTATTTAATTTGGCGACCTTGTTTAACTCACGAAATTCGCATAATAAATCCCACGCGAATATTTGCACCTTTACAGTATTTGCAACAGCTTTATTTCTCAGCTTATACATACAAACATGTTTTTACAAACCAGACAAGTGTAATTATGTGTCTACATGGGTATTTACAAGCCTACTAATCTGATATCAGAGGAGGATAGGGACCAGGGAGCAAAAATTCTCAACCCCCATGGGAAAAGTTTATATAGCAGTTTCCCCTTTCATCACTTAAGGGATTACTCTGGCAGAGGAAATTGAAACTTGAGGGTGTGTGATAATAGCTGTGTAACAGTTAGGGCTTGTTGCTTATTATCAATGAAAAGAAAATACATAACGTTGATATCCAGATCAGAAAAAAATCAGCAGAATTCTCGGGGGGGGGGTTCGGTTGAACCCCCTGAACCCCCTCTATATACGGGCATGTAAGCTATAACCTATGTTGATGTAATGTGAATAAATGTTGTATATGAATGGATGCCTGTTGTGTATGGTGTGTGTCTGTCTATGTTAGATCCTATGTGTATGTACTAAATGAACTTTAAACTAGACCTATATATAAACTAATGCTTTCCTTGGCTTCGATTCACGTGGTAATTGTCAATAACAGTGTCACTAGCAATCTCCTCCTCTCAAAAACCCACGGTTTGAGCTGCGATTCAGATCTCATTTAAATACTTGGCGGGTCGTATTGAAACGCCCAGATTATGCGAAGCTCGACACGTGGTGTGACGTAACGAGGCCTCGCTCGCAGTGGTCACGTGATGGGGGCGTGCTCGAAACGCTGCTCACTGACACTTCTGGTTCAAAAAGCTCGATGCTGTGTCGAGCAAACTGACTCGAGCTTAACATCAATACCCACTTTTATGGTGGGAGAACTGAGCTTCTCACAGCTGTCTGTTTATTGCAAAGCACACGACAGAAACTAACGTACGATTTTAGGTTTTACAGAAGTTTCAGACTTTTCAGCTTTACTCACTATGCCAGCAAAACAAAATGTTAGCGGACTGAAAGTTATCTGACATAAATTTAGCAGAAGCTAATTGGTCTGCTGATGGTTTTTAAAGTTAGCTGAAAAGCTAATCCACGCACAAAAATGTTAGCTTTGCTAATTAGCGGATTAGCGGAACTGTTGAAGTAATATTCCCACAAAGTATAAAGGGAACTTGTCCAGCCGCTTTTTATCCCCTGCTGGCTGAAAACCTGAAGGGCGATTATGTCGTGGCAATTTCTGTCCGTCTGTCTGTCGGTCTCTCTATCTGTCCATCCCTCACTCAGTCCATCCCGCCCTCGCTTAAAGAACGTAAGCGTTCTGAAATGAACTCCTCTTGCACTTTTAAGAGGAATTTTGTGAAAGTCCTTATTATTGGTTGGTAATATGCATATTATCATATTGCTTGAGTTCTGCCCATTTTACCAGAGTTATGGCCATTGATGAACAAATCTAGTTTCCTGAGTGTGTGTCTGCATTCTGAAATCAACTCCTCTCACATTTTTAGGAGGAATTTCGAAACACTTGGTACAGTTCCTTGAAATGTTATCAGAATGTAGCAAGTACTTGTACCAAAGCAGCATTTGCCAAAGTGGGATAGTTTGCCCTGTGAGCATGCTTGTGATTTATCTTCTCTCTCTCTCTCTCTCTCTCTCTCTCTCTCTCTCTCTCAGTTCATTTCCACTACACGTACGTTGCTGACTCAGAAAAAGACATCTATGAATATTGTAGGCTTCCACAGTATTGTCTGTGTAATTGGTGGACCTGCGTCTGAATTATTGCACGATTAGATGTTTGTGTAAATAGCCATCAGAGCATGAATGTTTTTCTCTTTGGTATCTGTTAAGTCCACAGTTAGCACCATGGTAAATCAAATATCAATAAAATAAAATGAATATGTGTGTGATTAGAGAAAAATAGGCCTTTTATTTCAAAGTAAAGGCTTGATTTTGTATTTGTGTGAGTGTATGAGGGGGTGTGTCTGACAACCAATGACAGTCTACAAAAAGAAGTCACCCAGCAACAGGGTTTGTCATTTCCTTGCTCAGAGAACTCTGTGAAGTTAGGATCTCTCTGAGGGGATTCTGAAGGGCCTTTCACACCAAATGCTCAAAGTGGTGCACATTGCTCTAAAACTCATTATTTTCAATGGCAAGTCGCGCACATAAGTGTGACGCCGAGCATGTTAGAAGAGTTTAGTCTCAGGACTGAGCTTGCATTTTTTTAGCTGTTCATTCTCCAGTGATCATGTCAAGTCACCTGACCTCAACCTTCATATTAATTCAGTATATTGGTCTCAGTCATCAAAATAGTTCTTTAATGGATAGATAACTTGATATACTGTATATGATTTATCTTCACAAGTCTTTCCAACTCTTCCCTGATTCCAGCGTAATCCATATGATGTGGACTTGGTTCACAGCAGATTAATTCAGATCAGAGCAGAGCATGTAACCGGAGCGAGAGCAAGTGCAGTGCTGTCACAAAGGACCAAGTGTATCGTTGGTGCTATATTTTCTGTTCAAGCGTGATGGCACAGCCTGTTTGAACATTCATCAGTGGTTGTCAAGTTAAAAAGCACATATCCTGTTTTGCATCAGGATTGGTGGGATTACTGACTTTAAATTATAATGGATCATTTAAGTTGGCCATCAAAGAGTTGCATGATTCTACCTCAAGGGCAATGTTTGCTTTGCTTACAAAAGTAGAAACCTCAAATTGCCACTAGATGTCACCCTTGATTTATTTGAGAAGTTAGTCATGCCAGTTATGTTATATGCATGTGAAGTCTGGGGTTACGGAAAATATTCTAGACAAATGCACATTCGATTTCTTAAATACATTTTGAAAGTTAGAATATCTACATGTAACAACTTGGTTTATGGTGAGCTTGGCAGATTCCCCATCCACATAGCTGTAAAAAAGAGAGTCATTGGGTATTGGGGGAGATTGATAGTAAATAATGACAACAAACTAGTACAACATATGTATCAATATTTGTACCAACAGTTCTGTGGGGGTGTTTTCATGTCCCCGTGGCTTCAGGAGGTCAAGAACACCCTGGATGAATGTGGTCTGTCCTACATGTGGTCCTCACAGTCTTTTAGTAATGTTCAGTGGCTTAAGTTAACTGTGGAATGGATTTTAAAGGACCAGTATGTACAAAAATGGCAAAGCCAATTATGGGAAATGACATCGTGTGACGTTTATGTTGAATTAAAAAAAGAATTCAAATTAGAAAAGTACCTATTGTGTGAAAACCTCAAATACAGGCAGGCCATTTGTAACCTGAGAACTAATAATGCTAGCATCCCCAATGTCACTGGCAGATACAAAGGCCTGGACAGATCACTGAGGACTTGTAACCTTTGTAATAGCAGTTCTGTGGGAGATGAATTCCATGTCCTGTTTGTACACATCATGAGGTCAAGAGACTAAGAGAAAAATATATCCCTGCTTTCTATAGAGAGTGTCTGTCTAAACATAAATTTGTGTTACTGTTTCAATCTGAAAACAGGAAAATCATTTGTAAACTTGGTGCCTATTTGAAAGGGGTTCTGGTATTTGTATTGAATTTTGATTTCTCGTGTTTTCCTTTTGCCAAAGTATGTATTTGTTTTTGTTTGTGCTCCATACCATGGAATTGGTTATGAGCAATCTATCTATCTATTAAACATCAAAACAAATCAATAACCTATTCGCATTTTGGGAATTTGATCATTCTCGCGCAGTCTGTCTTCATTTCTTTCTCTTTCTTTTTTTTTAATAATCTGTCTTGTTACTAAATGCTTCGTCCTTTACAGGTTGAGCAGGTTTGTGGAATTAACAAAGAGGATTGGCTGGTCTATCCCCTTCTCCCTCCCAAGCCTTCTGCTGTCTCAACTGGCACCATGAGCATTCTTTGCAAATCACAACCTACATCAACCACGACCATCACACCCATACTGCCTTCAGTTCATCTACCTCCTCAGCAACCTGACAACAACCTCACCTCTTCTATTGGACCTACAGCTGAAGTTCCTTCGAAAAGCATCTTGGCCAAGCTTAAAGTACAATTTTATTTTTTTTTTTAATCCTATCTGCATATATAGTGATGGTATATGCCAAACTGGCATAACCATTTATATTTGTATGTGTGTGTGTGTGTGTGTGTGTGTACATATATATATATATATATACACACACACACCATGGTCTGTGAGAATTCCATGTCTAACTGGCGTGCATTATTTTCGTGTACACACACGTAGTTCAGCGAAAACAAAAGGATTACATTCCTCTTCCCTTAGCTGACTAAATAAAATTGACTTTAACTGTCTTTTAAAACTTGCCTTGTTGCTAATCGACTGCTCGATATATATTTTATACAAGATATATTTTATCTGAATTGTTCCATCTTTCAACCTAACTGGCTGTTTACAGACAATCTCAGCAATAACAGAGCAGCACCGACAGCAGGGTGACTTTGTGAGTGATAATTGGGGCAGCTACAAAATGTAAGGCTCTGTAAATTATTCATATTAATTAATCAAAATATTTGTTAATTTTTTTAACCTTATTTTGTGATGTTTGATATCATCGATTCCCAGCAGAATATAAGGAAGCGCTGACTGCAGAACAAAGACTGAGACTCTGGACCTTTACAAAATCATTCAAGTGATCTGAATTTGAACAAAACTGACTGGAAAAAGAAGGTTAATTGTATTTTCCTCCATTTTGTGTGTTAGAAAATGGTTTATTTCTTTAGGTTTTAATTAAAGTTATTCATTAGTTACAGGAGTTGTTTGTGCTTCACTTGGAAGTGGATGTTTGTCTGATAACAGCACGTTTTAAAACCTACATGGAGTGAATCATCATTAAGGCTTCCTGATACTTAAATCTATCTATCTATCTATCTATCTATCTATCTATCTATCTATCTATCTATCTATCTATCTATCTATCTATCTATCTATCTATCTATCTATCTATCTATCTATCTATCTATCTATCTATCTATTTATTTATTTATTTATTCTGCAGGTAACTCCACATTTTTATTCAGAGTAATTGTTTGGGGAAAAAAAATCTGTTTTGTAACGAGTTTTTGATTTGTTTGGTTGCCATGGGTGACATTATTAAGAGAATTTAATTTTGAATCTGTTTTATGTAAACTCTTTATTTTAATGCCTTTATCTGTTTGCACACCTCGAGCCATTGTTCTGTGTTTTCTGTTCTATTTGTTTTATTAGCCTGTATTGTTTATATTTGTGTAAATAAAAAAAAATGAAAAATAAAAAAAACTAAGTTGGTTCCACTCCTCCAGCCAACGCAAAGGAGTCGGTATCGGGTTATTTGGTCACGTGACTTTTAGCCAGGAGTCTGACATTTTGCTGATTGGCTGAGACACGCCGCTCTCTGATTGGCTGCAGCCTTTATTTACAACGTAGCACAGTCTCTGGAGGACCAACTTACATCTTCGGCGGTTACGCCACAGCCAATCACAGAGCGTGGCGTGATAGCCAATAGCGGCCGACGTATCAGATGAGCCAATCACAGCCATGTTTTCAAAAACACGCCTCCAGTCTCTCTGTATAAAAGACTGTGGTACCGGCGCTAATTCGCACAGCAGCGGGACACACAAGGAGTTAGCAGGTGGAAGGACACTAATAACTGGACATCTTCACCTATTTACAGCAAAGTAAGACTTTCTACAGTTTTGGGTTAAATGACTTTTATTACTCGATCGTCGGGCAACCTTTAAAAATAAATAAAAATTACAAAATCAGGTTGAACGGGAATGTTTGATTGCAAGTCTGGAGTAAAAATAAATCAAGGCTTCTGATACTTAAATCACTTTGTAAACATTGTTTCTAGTAAAATTGACAATTCTGTTTTGAGTTATTGTTTCAAAATAAATTATTTTAATATAGACATTTCATTTGTCTTTTGTTGCTGCGTTTGTTTGTTTTGGTTGCCATGGGTAACACCTGACGTAAAATCGCTCCGACGTCATTTTTCACTCCCCAACAGTAAACACTTAGTTTACACAACTAGTTAGCAGCTGGATGTGCTTGGAACAACATGAATAAGTGGACGTCTTGACCTGTTTACAGCAAAGTAAGACTTTCAACAGTTGGATTCTTATAATCTTCAGACCAGCTAATTGTTTACAGGTTTGTAATGACTCTTATTACTAGAATATAGTCAGTGGCAACCTTTAAAAATAAATAAAAAGTACAAAATCAGGTGGCTACGTTTTTAATGGTTTTAATTATCAGTTGCAGTTTGTTTTTCACTTGAATGGGGATGTTTGTCTGATCACAAGTTATCTGTAGTAAAAAGATACTTAAATCACTGTAAACATTTGTTTACAGTTAAACTCGACAATTCTTTCCTGAGTAATTGTTTCAAAATAATATATTTTAATATAGTCATTATGTATTTATTTTTGGCTGTAGGGTTTTTTTCTTTGTTTGTTTTTGTTTTGTTTGGTTGCCATGGGTGACACCTGACATCAAATCACTCCAGCGTCATTTTTCACTCAGCAGCGATTAACAGTTCACACAACTAGTTAGCAGTTGGATGTGCTTGGAACAAAAACTGGACATCTTCACCTGTCTACAGCAAAGTAAAAAATTTTAAAATATTTGCACCATCCGACTTACATGTTTATTTGCTTTTACAGTTCCAGAAAAAAAAATAGTTGTCATTGGCAACCTCTAATAAAACCTTTCAAAATAAGTAATAAATAAATAGAGTAATAAATCAAGCACAGCAGACACCTTCAATCATTATTTCCGATTGCTGTGAACATTCAAAATCTCTTTCTCTGTGTTTTGGGTAACTTGATGCTATCTTTGGGTTTGTTCAGGTAAATAAAAACAGAGACAGGGGACACTTATTCAGATACTGTAACTGTTTGCTGGTTAAAATGCATTGAATTGAGCAGTATTTTAGACATTAGATGTTTAAAATAACAGAATGGAAAGGATTTATCAGTTTTAGATTTAAAGTCACATAGAGACATTTAAAAATATTCTGTCATGTTTAAAATAATTTGGAGAAATTAAAGTGATATTTATTATTAAAGTGATATCAAGTTTGACTTTATCCATCAGTGGAGCATAAAGGCCACGTTCTATATGTGACGAGACGTGGATGATAATTTTCACTTTCTCCATCTCCAACTTTCACTTTGTCAGTTTCCAATTTCAATTTCTGTTTTTTTTTTTTATTTATTTATTTATTTATAGAGCGGCAAATCACAACAAAGTTGCTTCAAGGTGCTGCACACAAGTAAGGTCTACCCTTACCAACCCCTACAGCAAGCACACAGGCGACAGTGGTAAGGAAAGGAAATAACGAATAAAAGTTTCAGCTTGTTTGTTTGTTTATCTCTGAATTTGTTTTTCTACAGATGGATGATCTTGAACTGTTTCAGAAGACTCTCCGAGCCATCCTCCACATGAACAAGGGGCAACTGTCACTAACCAGGCTTAAGTCAGAGTACAAGCTCCTGACTGGAGAAAACATCGCCTACAGAAAAATGGGACACAGAACACTGATGTCGCTGCTCCTCAGCATGCCCTCCATCATCCACATGGAGCAGAATCGATTTGGAGAGGTTCGTGATTTGTTTGGATCAAATGGTTGACTTAAACAGTGTCTGTCGGCCACATTTCAACAAGAAAGAACTTTTTTAAATAGGCAACTGATTTTGGGACACAGAGAATGAAAATGTTTGAAATTGTTGATTGCTGTAGTTTTAGGAAATGCTACTACTGTGCTACTAAGGATTAATATATAACCCTTTTGCCGATTTTTTTTTTTTTTAAATGTTACAAAAAGAGAACAGGTGAAATATACAAACAGCCAGAGAAACATAAAAAGACCTATGTTTATGATTTTTCATGAAACCTCTACTGTTAACACAATTATGGAGATGCAAAATGTAAAACCTTGTATATCTTGGAAACAGTAGCCAATTAGCCACTGTTATTGTCATATTTGAATTCAACATGCCAAAATCCATAATAAATAGCACATTTTATTTCCAAAGGAGACATCTAAATATTTGTATACCAGTGTTTACTATTAAATGTGAAGATTTTTCTTGCCTTTTGTTTTACCAACATTAATTGTGAGACTCAGAAATCTAAAACAGAAACTCCAATATAAATAATATCTGTTCTTAATTTTAGCAGCATATTTCATTTCTTTTATTTGAGGAATAAAATCGTTTCCGACACTTCTCTTGTGAAACATAAGCAACTTCAGGTTGATTACATCAAATCTGATCCAAAAACTACATGGTTTTGAAGTGAAACTTCTATCAGTCCCTGTAAATTCACTTTTAAAGTTTCTTCTTGAAAGAACTGAACCAAACCTCTGAATGCTGAAGTCTTTATTAGATGATGGAAGTTCGGATGATTCGCCGTAAACGGAAGAAATCAGACTTCAGTCATATTAAGCAAGTGATCCTGTGAGATCTTGTTAGAAAACCAAAGAAAGGACAAAACAGACTGAAGAACCGTCATGTGTCCAATGGCGGACATATTTCTACATTATATACTTACTGCCTGTTGAATATTTTTAACATCAGAATAAAATTTCCAGTTTGTTCACTCACCTACAGATGCTGAAGGTTTCAACCTCACACAGAATAAAGTGATGAAATTGGGACTGTAGCTTCTGTTTCACAACATATCTATAACACAAGGTGCATGAAATAAACAGCTGGCACCATAAAATTATGAAGAATAGCTGAAATACTTTGACAAATGAACTTGATATGCTGAACGCAACAGTTGGTGTCTCACATCAAGATTACAGCCAACATGTAAAAATAAATGTTTTTGATTTTTAACTTACCCTGATAAAACAATATGTGCCATTATGACACCATCCAACATCCATATAATTACACCAATTGCTGATATTTTACTGCTGGTCGTGGATTATACACATCAATGTTTGTTTTTGACTCTTTGCAGATGATGTGCTTTTCATCCACCGAGCCCCAGACAGTCAAGATGAGAAGCCCTCAGCAGGTCTCAAAGGACATGAACCGACCACAGCAGAGCAACGCCTATGTGAGGGTCAGACCGGCTGCACCGCCAGTATTCAACGGTAAATTTTGGTTTTGGAATATAATCTTTTAAAGGGGAACTGTGGGATTTTTTTCAACCTGAGCATTATTTTTATACGTTTTTGTTTCAACATTTCACTTGGGACAAAATCGATTTTAACTGTTCCATTGTGGAGTTGGAACAATGTAACGGTACGGGGCAAGCTCAAAGTTAACCCCTTAATGTCGGAAAAGAATCAGTGAAAGTCTAATCGGACACATCTGGTTGGCTGAAGAGACTTTCTGTGGATGTACACATGTGCATGTTTTTCTCAGTAAACGTCAAAAAAATTGAACCATTTGAACCAGAAGTGACGTTTCTGGATTAGAACTGAGCAGACAATCAAGATGTTCCTGAGTCAGTCACTCTGAGGATCGAACCCCTTTTCAGGAAAAAAAATAAAACATTCTTCGTGTCCATGTTCTTAATTTTTAGACAGTATGAATGTTGCATGTGCAGCGTTGTCTTAGAATAAATACAAAATTATATTAAAGTCATGACAAAGGTTTTCAGACAGTTTGGAAAAGTCTGTAAATCTTTTGGTTTGGTGCTTTGTACAAAACAATCATGAGCCATATTTACCTGATACAACTTTAAATCTGAGGAAATGTTTGTGTGCAGCTGCTGAGTCCAGGAGAGACGTGGACATTTATTTTGCCAGTGTCTTCTTATGTTGCCACCTTTAATTGAATTATTACCTCCGACAAGGAGGTTATGTTTTCGGTCGCGTTTGTTTGTTTGTTTGTCTGTTTGTCAGCAGGATAACTCAAAAAGTTTTGAACGGATTTTGATGAAATTTTGTGGAGTAGCTGGAAATGACAAGAGGAACAAGTTATTAAATTTTAGTGGTGATCCGGATCCCGATGCTAACGCATTAGCATGTCTATGACATTTTCAATGTTAAAAGTTAGCATTAAGCAGTTGCAGCTGTCATCACGTTCGGGTGCATTTGTTTTCAGATTGTAATATTTCTTAAATTTATTTTTGTTTATATATTAATAATCTAATGATTATTATATATAATTTTAGAGAAAGACAAAAAGAAATAGAT
Source organism: Thalassophryne amazonica (assembly GCF_902500255.1). Lineage (NCBI taxonomy): Eukaryota > Metazoa > Chordata > Actinopteri > Batrachoidiformes > Batrachoididae > Thalassophryne > Thalassophryne amazonica. Next base: position 52,034,975 of record NC_047117.1, read on the forward strand.
CACTGTACCAAGGAGGGAATCTCTTTAGGGTCAGTGACCCTGTGGCCTTGTTTAGAGAAGTGTTTCATAAATGTTAAAAAAAATCATATATTTGCAGTTTAGTTGAATAATAAATTGAATTTTGTCTCATTTGTTTTTGTTTATAAGCACATGCAATATCAATATCAGTGCTCAGATGACAGTAGCTTCTGGGAAAGGTGCAAGTTGCAATAAACTGTGATGCCAAGCGCTAAGGATACATGCTATCCAGTCACAGCAGATGAAACTTTTTTTACTACTGAGCAAACATATTGTTAGACTTTTTTAGGTTCAATGATTCCACGGGGTGTAGATGTTATGGTGTCAGTGACCCCAAGGCCTTGGTGGAGGTTTGCACTCTGAGTGCTTCTAGTTACTGTGTTTAATGGATCAGATTTCTGTAGATCTGTACAGTCAGTAGCATTGAGAGAGACACACGTCTCTGTCTCAGCAGGTTTGGACTTTAGCTGAAGACTGTTTCTCTTTCTGTCTGCAGACAAACCTCAGACTGCTCACAGGACATCCACCTCCAGCAGAGAGAATGCCGGTGTCATCATGACGAGGGACATCAGGATGGTCCCGACAGAACGCCGGTCCTCACGCCCGTCTTCAGCACAGTGAGTGAATGATGTGATTTAGAGTTGGACTTACACACTTGCATTGGTTCCTTGTATCTTTTTTATGACTCAGTGAGGGGACTTATTGTGGGCATGAAGACAATAACAGCTACGGCAGTCTGACGTTTGACCACATTGACTGTGACTTCACCCAAATCATTGACCTGTTGCTGACCTAGGCAAGGCGAATCCAGAGTCCAACTTACATTTGCTACAAATTCATTCATTCATTCAGTTTTGTCAGTTATCTGGGTCATGTGTCAGCGAACTAAGCAGCTCAACCCAAACTTCCCTGTTCTGACCTTTAACCACCTTCGCTGTGTTCCCAAGCCACCTGGGAGATAAAATCCCTCCAGTGTGTCCTGGGTCTTCCCTGTGGCCTCCTCCTATGTACCTGGAAGACTTGGTGGGGGAGATGACCAGGGGGCATCCTCAGTATATGCCTGAACCAGCTTTGTGATCTGCTTTCAGTCTGAAAGATCGATGGCTCTACTCCAAGTCTCTCTTGCTATTAAAATGTCTCACCCTGTCCCTGAGTGTAAGACTGGAATACTGTACAAAGAGACCTCATTTCCCTTTTATTCATGATCTTGTTCTTTCAGTCCCTACCCAAAGCTCATGACAATTTGGAGGTGCTGATTGTCATTCTTTTTTGAGGCCCTTCATGTTGGGACTCAAACATGCCCAGTGCACATCAGAGGTCTCAATCTGATCCCAGCAGAAACACATCATCTGCAAAAAGCAGAGATGTGATTCTGTGGTCACCAAACTGAACACCCTCCAATTTCTGACTGAGCTTTGAAATCCTGTTCATAAGAAAAAACAAAAATCACAAACAGGATTATTAAGAAGGGACAGCCCTGGGACAGTCCAACAGCCACAAGAAACTGGTCCAATGAAGTGGCAAGAATTTGGACACATTCCCAACTTTGGTTGTATCAAGACCCAATTCTGATTTGAAAATCAGATTCCTTTACCTTGACCTTTGTCAAAATTAATTGTTTCAGGGTCAGCTTTCATTGACATGCCAGGTTTGGTAGAAATCAGCAAAAGGACCTGGGAGGAGTCAGCCAACAATGACAGGAAGACATGAGCTCGGCCCCAATGACGGAGGTCAGGAAAATGTGAACTTGCTGGTCATTTCCAAAAACCACCTCCAAATGTGTCCCAAGTTTCATTTAAATCAGACTGAGAAACTTTTTTTTTTACTTTTGACAACAATGACCTTCACCCTCATTGATTTAATCTGACCTGGGCAATTCCAGAATCCACCTCCAAATGTGTGCTGTGTTTGGTGCACGAAATTTTGACCTTTCACCCCATTGAGCTTGACCTTTGCCAAAACAAACCCCTTGGGTGCAACTCCTGGAGTTGACTGTCATTCACATATCATGTTTGGACAAATGTTCAGATGATGGTCTGATGTTTGAGGGTAAATCAGCATCTGTGGGGAACAAGAGGGAACAGTGAGGGAGTGAGATAGTTGAAATGTTGAATTAAAGCTGAGATGAAACTCATGTCACACACAGTGAAGTGTTGGTAAAGTATCACAGAGAGAATCATCTGATGAATTCTTTCCTGTCTTCCTCCTCCAGCCCTCCTTCCTCCCCTGCAGCTCTCAGCCCAGAACTGAACCTGAGGCTGAAGGAGCTACTGAAGACCTTCCCTCATGGACTGTGGGCCAAGGCGCTGCCAAAAGTTTTCCAGGACAAATACAAAGTAAGTGACATTCTGAAACACTCCATCTGCTTTTACCTTCTTCATCAGTCAGAGCAGCTGTGATCAATAAATGACTTTAAAAAACACCACGTCATTAAAAACAGACTTAATGAGTGTCTGTGAGAACTCTTGTGAAAAGTTACCTGATGGACTTTTAACTCTAATATATTTGCATCTTTTCCAGACCCAACTGCCTGAAGACATCCTGGAGAATGTGGATCGACTGAAAGACATCTGTGACATCATCTGTCCAATACCTGATGACCCCAAGAGGGTCATCCTGTACAGCAAGATCCCCCCCTGAAGGACAGCGATGAGAAGAGGGACTCCTTAAAACCCATGAATGAAGACATTTTTTTAACATAGTAATAATACAATAACATGCATTTTCAGAGTCCCTCCGTTCATGCCCAGTCACCTAAAATGATAGATATTCGCCCGAGTTAAACGAAGGAGAATATCGGGCATTGCGGGCGACAGCATGGACAGAGGGACTCAGAAAATGCATACCACAGGACAACTGCATGTTATTTGCATTATTATCACTTACTGAGATACACAACACGTGGAATCACATTAACAATATTTAATGTAATTTCAAAACGCACAACACCCAGCAAACGTGTACATAAAAACTTGTCTCACTTTAACTTTTGTCGTGTTGACTGGCGCACATTGCTCTACAAATTCGCCAGTGCGTGTTCATCAAGCTGGCTGCTTTGGCTCCTGTTCATTGTCTGACTATCCATGATATAATCATCTGTGATATCCATATTGGCACCAACACACACTTCTTGCCTTTCCATCTTTTCCTCTACAGTTCTTGGGCTGCGCGGTATGACGTCATCAGTTTATGCACAGCGGGCGGGTATTGGGATACACCCACTACTGCGGACAGGTATCAGGTAGCATAAATGTAAATCTATGCTACCGGCCCAGCAACACCTCAGTAAGTGATAATAATAATGTGTAGTGTAGATTGAAGTCTGTTTCCTGGCCTGCCCCAGCTGTTAATAAAAAAGCCAAGAAAAACGCTGCTATGTCACTTTTTTCTTTCTTCAGGATCATCACTTTTTTACTGTCTGATATTAAACTGATTCATTTTCTTAAAGAGCTGCACAACTGTAACATACGGTTGTATGCAAAAGTTTGGGCACCCCTGATGATTTCCATGATTTTCCTTTATAAATCATTGGTTGTTTGGATCAGCAGTTTTGATTAAATATATCATATAGCAGAAAAACAGTGATATTTGAGAAGTGAAATTAAGTTTGTAGGATTTACAGAAAGTGTGCAATAATTCTTTAAACAAAATTAGGCAGGTGCATAAATTTGAGCACCCCAACAGAAAAAATACATCAATATTTAGTAGATCCTCCTTTTGCAGAAATAACAGCCTCTAATCGCTTCCTATAGCTTCCAATGAGAGTCTGGATTCTGGTTGAAGGTATTTTGGACTATTCTTCTTTACAAAACATCCCAGGTTTGTTGGTTTCTGAGCATGGACAGCCCACTTAAAATCACACCACAGATTTTCAATAATATTCAGGTCTGGGGACTGAGATGGTCATTCCAGAACATTGTACTTGTTCCTCTGCAAAAATGCCTTAGTAGATTATGAGCAGCGTTTAGTCGTCTTTTTGAAAGATCCAGCCCCGGCGTAACTTCAACTTTGTCACTGATTCATGAACATTGTTCTCAAGAATCTGCTGATATTGACTGGAATCCATGTGATCCTCAACTTTAACAAGATTCCCAGTGCATCAAAGTCCAACCTTTTAGGAAGTGTTTGTGCTTGGAAAGTTTGTATTTTTGCTGCTGAGTCTGAACACACACACTGCAACTTGTGTTGATGGTTAAACGGTTTAGATGAAGTTATGAGTTTGCATTAAAGTTTTCTTCACTTGTAACATCAGTGTGTAATCACGCTGCATCAACTGATGCAGTCAGAAAATTATTAAAATCAACTAAATTTAACAGCACAACTTAGTGTAGTGGACGTAACCCGTACTTTAGTAATTATTTCTCAGTACATATAGATAATTTTTAAAAGTATAAATGGGTGATTCTTAGACTACGGGCACTTTTATGTCCCTTGATCATATTTTATGAAAAAAAGAAAAAAGGGGAAATTTCACACTTTTATAGTTATCTTTACAATGAAAGTGTTTTAAGAAATTTGTCCTAGTAGTCTATGATGACTTTTTCACCTTTTTTCAGCATCATTATATGCAAATATTGCTGTTTTGTGCTTGTCCCACACCCAGACTTATGATCTTCAATGATAAAAATGAATAGTAAACAAACATTTTTTCTAATGTTTTAAAATAGCAGTAAAATAATCAAAACATAATTGGGGTATTCAATGTCATACAACTGTTGTGATTTTTTTTAAAGGAAATGTAGTTGTCCCACACTATTGCCGTAATTTCCAGCACAACAATAATGTCCCTTTAAAAAGTTTGTATGAAAGATTGTGTGGGTAGTTTCTATGGAGATAAACAGTAACATCAGAGCACATGTATATAGCACCAAATCACAACAAACAGTTGCCCCAAGGCGCTTTATATTGTAAGGCAATGGTGTGGTGGAAATTACATTTTACAAGGCCAATAGTGCCCGTAGTTAAAGAATCACCCAAATATTCATATTGAGCCTGGAATTGTATTTTTTTATTTCAATCCATTTTGTCTTGCTGGAGATGTTGGCCCTTGCACAAGGACTCAAGGAATTGTTTGAGCAAGCAAAAGATACACCTGTTTTTAGTGGAAAAGAGGGCAACCCTGATAGACTGAATTCCAAGGAGCCTTTGAAATTAGACGGCCAACTGGACTACTTTGAAGCATAACATGCAGGCGATGAATGCAGCCTTCAAAGAATGCAAATCTGAGCCACAGTCATAGTTCATTACATAAAAGACACTGAAGTCAGGATACAGTCAGGTCCATTAAGGTGTTGGACAGTGACTTGCTGTAGTTATCAAATAAAATCAATAAAATTTTATGGTCAACAGTATCAAAAGCAGCACTGAGGTCTAACAGAACAAGCACAGAGATGAGTCCACTGTCTGAGGCCATAAGAAGATCATTTGTAACCTTCACTAATGCTGTTTCTGTATTATGATGAATTCTGAAACACTTCAAATAGACCATTCCTCTGCAGATGATCAGTTAGCTGTTTTACAACTACCCTTTCAAGAATGTTTGAGAGAAAAGGTTGGTTGGAGATTAGCCTATAATTAGCTAAGATAGCTGGGTCAAGTGATGGCTTTTTAAGTAATGGTTTAATTACTACCACCTTAAAAGTCTGTGGTACATAGGCAACTAATGAAGATAGACTGATCATATTTAAGATCGAAGCATTAATTAATGGCAGGGCTTCCTTGAGCAGCCTGGTAGGAATGGGGTCTAATAGACATGTTGATGGTTTGGAGGAAGTAACTCATGAAAATAACTCAGAACAATCGGAGAGAAAGAGTCTAACCAAATACCAGCATTACTGAAAGCAGCCAAAGATAACGATATGTCTAATAGTTAAAATTTTATTAGCAAAGAAAGTCATGAAGTCATTACTAGTTAAAGTTAAAGGAATACTCCACTCAATAGAGCTTTGACTCTTTGTCAGCCTGGCTACAGTGCTGAAAAGAAACCTGGGGTTGTTCTTATTTTCTTCAATTAGTGATGAGTAGTAAGATGTCCTAGCTTTACGGAGGGCTTTTTTATAGAGCAACAGACTCTTTTTCCAGGCTAAGTGAAGATCTTCTGAATTAGTGAGACGCCATTTCCTCCAACTTATGGGTTATCTGCTTTAAGCTACGAGTTTGTGAGTTATACCACGGAGTCAGGCACTTCTGATTTAAGGCTCTCTTTTTCAGAGGAACTACAGCATCCAAAGTTGTGCTCAATGAGGATGTAAAACGACAAGATAATAATAGTCATGCCTGTTTATTGTATCTTTTCCTTAATATTGTAGTAACCATTTAAAATGTTGCTATTTTTATACATAGTCAAACTATATACAGTGTATCCATAAATTATTCACAGCACTTCACTTTTTCCACATTTTGTTATGTTACAGCCTTATTCCAGAATAGATGAAATTCATTTGTGCCTCAAAATTCTACTCACAACACCCCATAATGATGAGATTATTATTATTATTATTATTATTATTTTGCAAATTTATGTAAAAAACTGCAGTGCTGTGAATACTTTCTGGATGCACTGCATATGGACAAACAGATTACAGTTAACACAGGCGATCAGTTGTACAGCAAGTACTCCAGATAGATTTACCAGATAGTGCAACAACTTTTGTATTTCATAATGACTGCTGCAAATTAAGTCCAAAATACTCTGACTTAGGAGGTGGAATTTATGTTTATAGCTAAGCTTTACACTTTTAGACTGAGTGAGAGAAGCTACTGTCACAGAGCAATTTCTATCAAACTATATGCCAATATGGGTAAAATATGCTCTCTCTCCTTCTAGTCCCCGTCAGTACTCTAGCTGCAGCATTTTGAATTAACTGAAGGCTTTTCAGGGAACTTTTAGGACAACCTGATAATAATGAATTACAGTAGTCCAGCCTAGAAGAAATAAATGCATGAATTACAATCGCATGAACAATCGGAGAGAAAGAGTCTAACCAAATACCAGCATTACTGAAAGCAGCCAAAGATAACGATATGTCTTTGGGATGGTTATGAGTAATTTTTTCTCTAATAGTTAAAATTTTATTAGCAAAGAAAGTCATGAAGTCATTACTAGTTAAAGTTAAGGAATACTCGGCTCAATAGAGCTCTGACTCTTTGTCAGCCTGGCTACAGTGCTGAAAAGAAACCTGGGGTTGTTCTTATTTTCTTCAATTAGTGATGAGTAGTAAGATGTCCTAGCTTTTCAGGGAATACGGTTAAGTCTTCAATTTTCACACCATAAGTCAGAACAAGATCTAAAGTATGGTTAAAGTGGTGGGTGGACTCATTTACATTTTGAGCGAAGCCAATTGAGTCTAATAATAGATTAAATGCAGTGTTGAGGCTGTCATTCTCAGCATGTATGTGGATGTTAAAATCACCCACTATAATTATCTTATCTGAGCTAAGCACTAAGTCAGACAAAAGGTCTGAAAATTCACAGAGAAACTCACAGTAACGACCAGGTGGATGATAGATAACAACAAATAAAACTGATTTTTGCGACTTCTAATTTGGATGGACAAGACTAAGAGTCAAGCTTTCAAATGAATTAAAGCTCTGTCTGGGTTTTTGATTAATTAATAAGCTGGAGTGGAAGATTGCTGCTAATCCTCCCCCTCGGCCCGTGCTACGAGCATTCTGACAATTAGTGTGACTCGGGGGTGTTGACTCATTTAAACTAACATATTCATGTTGCTGTAACCAGGTTTCTGTAAGACAGAATTTACTAACAGGGACTTAGAAGAGAGAGATCTAATGTTTAATAGACCACATTTAACTGTTTTAGTCTGTGGTGCAGTTGAAGGTGCTATATTATTTTTTCTTTTTGAATTTTTATGCTTAAATAGATTTTTGAAACAGATATGTTCTTGATGTGACCAGGGCCTCTACTGGTGGTTGTCTCTCACTGCGGTATTGCATCACTCCGTGTTCCGGAGCACAGCGGTGTTTTGCTTTATCTGTTAGCTGTTTCATCTGCATAGTTAGATTGATCTAGATAACTAGGTAATGATTTGTTTCACAGTGTAATCTTCACGTGCCTTAACTAAAGCACTCTCTCTGCTGAATCACCTCTAAATTATTTACACATTATTCACTTTGTGTGTTTTTAGGAATCCGCTAGCTTAGCGCAGCTACTAGCTCTTAGCCGGTTTAGCATGGCAGCTTCTCCTGTCTCTCCCGCACTTTTCTGCTCTGGGTGTGAAATGTTTAGTTATTCCTGGGCCTCCTTTAGCAGTAACGGTACTTGTAATAAGTGTAGCTTATTCGTAGCTTTGGAGGCCAGGCTGGGCAAATTGGAGATTCGTCTCCGCACCCTGGAAAATCCTACAGCTAGCATTTTTCACAAACATTTTATGTTTCAAATAGATATTTGAAACATAAAATGTTTTTCTTCTTCTGGTTGGTGGGACAACGTGCTGGCATCTTCTGGTTCAGACTGAGAAAGGAACCCGGAGCAAAAACAGAGAGACTTCTTTAAAAAAAAATAAAAATGCTGCATTTATTATTAAGTATTTCCAGATGTCATCTTAAAAAACCTTGTGTGGATAACAGTTTTCATCAGACTTGAGATTTACTCAGTGTGGGAATGATTTTAATATTTGCAACAGCACAAGTCTGATCTGTCTGAATGGCCGCCGCACGAGAACATCACTGAAAAGAAATATAGGGTCAAAGTCAGCTTTATTATCAATGCCATATGTTCCGAACATACAGATGACTGAAACTGCAGAACTCCCCGAGGCCCATGGTGCAAGTGATAATAATAATAAAAAGATAATAGAAATGTAAAGATACACGAGAGACTAAAACCTGGTTCACACGGCAAGATTTTAAAATTATCTGTAGGTTTCCAAAACCTGAGAGACCACACATGTGAAGATAAAAAAAATCATAGATCTAACAGGTTTGGTCGTACAGTGTGTGGTGATCAGCCACACGGTAAAAGCAACACACATGAACAGATTTCACACACGAACATTCCCAGGTCAGACAGGAAATCTCGCAAAATCTCTCGAGATTAAACGTGACTTCAGAGTAAACAAACAGAGATGTGAGATTGTGGACTATTTACAACAGAGGAAAAAAACAATGCAAAAACAAAAGGAGTTCTTTAAAGGAATGGAGGCAGCGCAACCACGAGACACTTTGGTAAGTCAGAACAGCTGTTTTGATGTTAGATTCCGCTCCATGTGTCCGTCACATTGCTTTCTGATTGGCTACATGTCACATTCAGCAGGCTGCGTGCTCGTTTGTACTCGGAGGACATAACACACACTGCGATATTGGGCCAAGACAATCCAACATGTTGAATATCCCTGATTTGCGATCGGAGCGCCCCCGACGTCCTTCCGAGCAGATCAGAGCGCTCTTAACACACCACACATGGCAGGAATATCTGATAAGATTATCTTTAGCGTCATCATGATTATCTGGGCGTCCTTAAGATTGTCAGAAGGGGAAGATTGGGTCCGATATCGGCCTAATTATCTTGCCGTGTGCACCAGGCATAAGGGCATGCAAAATAGAAAAATAAAGTAAGTGAAATGCAAATTATTAAACAAAATAAAAACAGTACAATATTCAGAGTCCAAGTACAGATTTAATAAGACAGTGACAAAAGCTAAATGACTGTACTGCGAGAAACTCTGTCACCAGTTCTCAGCCAATGACTGGAAGGGGCTCAGGTAGATCACCAATGACAAAGCCAACACCCCCCAACCCCATCAACAAACTGTACCTGGACAACAATCTGAATGACTGTTACTGTCACTCTGAAAGAGAGCGGCACGCTGAAAACATCACCTACATGCTGCACTTCACCAGGTTTCACTACAGACAGAAAGCCAGTTAGACAAATTTAAAAATAAAAGACTTGACCCGATCCTAACCTGAACCCCTTTTTGGTAATATATAATCCATATTATTAAGTTATTACAAAAATGAATCCGACTGGTGTTTGTCTGTCTGTTAACAACAGGTTTCATTTCCCCAGCTTCAGCACTGTGACTGACAGAGCAAATTAATTAGTTACATACACTCAACAAAAATATAAATGCAACACTTTTGGTTTTGCTCCCATTTTGTATGAGATGAACTCAAAGATCTAAATCTTTTTCCACATACACAATATCACCATTTCTCTCAAATATTGTTCACAAACCAGTCTAAATCTGTGATAGTGAGCACTTCTCCTTTGCTGAGATAATCCATCCCACCTCACAGGTGTGCCATACCAAGATGCTGATTAGACACCATGATTAGTGCACAGGTGTGCCTTAGACTGCCCACAATAAAAGGCCACTCTGAAAGGTGCAGTTTTATCACACAGCACAATGCCACAGATGTCGCAAGATTTGAGGGAGCGTGCAGTTGGCATGCTTACAGCAGGAATGTCAACCAGAGCTCTTGCTCGTGTATTGAATGTTCATGTCTCTACCATAAGCCGTCTCCAAAGTCGTTTCAGAGAATTTGGCAGTACATCCAACCAGCCTCACAACCGCAGACCAAGTGTAACCACACCAGCCCAGGACCTCCACATCCAGCATGTTCACCTCCAAGATCGTCTGAGACCAGCCACTCGGACAGCTGCTGAAACAATCGGTTTGCATAACCAAAGAATTTCTGCACAAACTGTCAGAAACCATCTCAGGGAAGCTCATCTGCATGCTCGTCGTCCTCATCGGGGTCTCGACCTGACTCCAGTTTGTCATCGTAACCGACTTGAGTGGGCAAATGCTCACATTCGCTGGCGTTTGGCACGTTGGAGAGGTGTTCTCTTCACGGATGATGTGAAGGAGATGTGTTGCACTGCATGAGGCAAATGGTGGTCACACCAGATACTGACTGGTATCCCCCCCCAATAAAACAAAACTTCACCTTTCAGAGTGGCCTTTTATTGTGGACAGTCTAAGGCACACCTGTGCACTAATCATGGTGTCTAATCAGCATCTTGGTATGGCACACCTGTGAGGTGGGATGGATTATCTCAGCAAAGGAGAAGTGCTCACTATCACAGATTTAGACTGGTTTGTGAACAATATTTGACGGAAATGGTCATATTGTGTATGTGGAAAAAGTTTTAGATCTTTGAGTTCATCTCATACAAAATGGGAGCAAAACCAAAAGTGTTGCGTTTATATTTTTGTTGAGTATATTTAAATATTTTGTCTAGTGGCAATATCGCTTAATGTCAGTGTACCATGGATTTGAGGCTCTGATGGATGGGTGGATGGCACCACATTTCCACTGGCAACACAGACAGCTGCATTCAGCAAAATTTTCTGGGTTTCAAGACGTTATACTGGTGGGAGCTGGATTTGAGCGGGATGTGGATACAGTCCATCCTCATTTTATGTTGCAGCCTCATTCCAAAATGGAGTAAATTCATTTTTTCCCCCTCAAAATTCTAGTCACAACACCCAATAATGACAACATGGAAAACATTTTTTTTTTTTCTGAAATTTTTGCAAATTTCTTAAAAATAAAAAACTAAGAAATGACATGTACATAAGTATTCACACTCATTGCTCAACACTTTGTTGATGCGCTTTTTGGCAGCAATTACAGCCTCAAGTCTTCGTGAGTATGATGCTACAAGCTTGGTGCACCTATCTCTGGGCAGTTTTGCTCATTCCCCTTTTCAGCACCTCTCAAGCTCCATCAGGTTGGATGTGCCAAATCTGATGTTGTACATCATGACCCCTTTAATAATTATATTATGTGATCAAGACTTAATTGTCAAATATGTTCCTAGAACGTTAATGAATCATAGATTTGTACAGTTTGACGGATTTAACATATGTTGCTGGATTTAATTAATAGTTGATTTCCAAATTGATGTGCATTTGTCATTATTTAGTAGGTGTTAATTTAAGTTTGTCTTATTCGAAACATATTTTTGTCCTGGTGGTGCAGTTCTGCTGTACAAGCCCGACACTCTCACCCGTGTATCTTTCCAGTCCAATAAAATACATTGTTGTCATTCTGCTCTCATCCATTTAGTAATCACCAAAGCTTCAGTAGTCATTTGTTGACAAATGTCGTTTTCACACCGGAGGACACGCGAGTGACGGCGGCAACAGGTTGCCATGTAATCCCTATGGAAGGACGTGTTGTGGCGCCACAAAATTCAAAGCCACTCAATGCGACGCGATGGATGCGAATGAAGCGATTTTCCAATCCAATCCACTTTATTTGTATAGCACATTTAAACAACAAAACAGTTTATAAAGTGCTGCACATAAAAATGATTATACAAACTGTACAAGACAATAAACCAACTCATATACTAATAAATTAACATAAAAACAATAAATAAATAAAACACGGCCAAAAGACAACAGAGACAGAGATACAACTCACGCAGAGATAAAAGCCAGAGAATAAAAGTGGGTCTTCAGACGAGACTTAAAACACTCCACTGTGGGGGCTGTTCAAACGTGGAGAGGCAGAGCGTTCCAGAGTCTGGGCCCAGCCACAGAGAAGGCACTGTTCCCCCTGGTCTTGAGTCTCCTCCTAGGCACCACGAGCTGAAGCTGGCCCTCAGACCTCAGAGCGCGCGCTGGGGCGTAGATTTGGAGGAGGTCTACAATATATTGTGGGGCCAGTCCGTTTAAAGCTTTAAAAACAAATAATAAAATTTTAAAATCAATTCTAAAATGAACAGGGAGCCAGTGCAAAGACGCAAGAATGGGTGTAATATGTTCATGTTTTTTTGCTCCCAGTTAAGAGGCGTGCAGCAGCGTTCTGGACTAACTGCAATCTGTGAAGTGTATTTTGATTAATTCCAAGAAAGAGTGAATTGCAGTAGTCCAGGCGTGAAGAAATAAAAGCATGCATGACGCGCCCCAAGTCTGAAAAGGATAAAATTGATTTAATTTTGGTTAAAAGATGAAGATGATAAAAGCTGGATTTAACAACCACATTGACCTGCTTATCCAGTTTAAAATCAGAGTCCATAATGACGCCAAGGTTGGTGGCTGTGGGCTTTGTGTGTTGACTGAGAGGGCCCAGGTCTAATCGAGCTGTGGAACCGACACTGGGCCCAAACACAATCACCTCAGTTTTGTTCTCATTTAAGCTAAGAAAATTTTGAGCCAACCAAGCCTTGACATCTTCCAGGCACACAAGCAAGGGTGTCAGGGGGCTGCTAGAGTTCTTCTTAATAGGCAAGTAGATTTGAGTATCATCTGCATAAAAATGACAAGATATGCCATGTTTTCTAAACACCTGAACTAGAGGGATAAGGTACAGGGTAAAAAGAACAGGCCCAAGAATAGAACCCTGGGGGACTCCACAGTTCGGAGGAACAAAGGACGAAGTGGACTCCCCCAGCCTGACAGTAAACGAGCGGCCTGTAAGGTAAGAGTGGAACCAGTCCAAGGCTGTCCCCCTGACACCCACACAGTTCTCAAGAAGGGATAAAAGAGTTGCATGGTCAGCTGTGTCGAAGGCAGCAGTCAGGTCTAAAGCACTAAAATGGCAGAATCACCAGAATCAGTGATTAAAAGCAGGTCATTAAAAACCTTTTAAATTTGCAGACTCAGTGCTGTGAAACGATTTATAACCTGACTGAAAACTGTCTAAAATGCTGTTGTTTCTAAAACTCTTGTAGTTGTGCAAGAACAGCTTTTTCCAAAATCTTTGAAATAAAAGGAAGCTTAGATATGGGCCTATAATTAGAAATAACAGAGCTATCAAGACTCACTTTTTTTTAAAAGAGGCTCAACTACAGCCTGCTTGCAGAACACAGGGACTTTTCCTGACATAAGGCTGCTGTTGACCAAAGCAACGACATCAGGGCCGATAGTTCCCCAGACCTCTTTAAAGAGTCGTGGGGGGCTACAGTCTGAGGGACAAAATGAAGGTTTGAGATTTTTAATAATGTTTGATACATCTGAAAATGACACAAGTTCAAACCGGTCCAACACAGCAGAACAGGTGTGAGCCATGATTGAACTGAAGTGACAGTCATCCCAGCCCTAATAGTGGCGACCTTATCACAAAAGAAATTTAAAAAGCGATTACAAACAACTTGAGTCACTTCCAAAGTGGTGGATTGGCCAGGGTTTAGCAAAGATCCAATAGTTTTTAAAAGAACACGAGGTTTGTCCCAGTTATCAGAAATTAGATTAGAAAAATATTTTGCCTTTTCAGACCTGACCATATTTTGGAATTTTCTCCAACTATTTTTAAGAATTTGATAGGAGACGGTCCATGTCCATCTTTCTTCCATTTTGCACCTCCGCCGATTTTGACGCGACTTGGCGCATTTGTGGATATTGCGTCATGTTGTCCCTCCTCCCCACAGTTGAAATCTGAACGTTTTCGTCTTGTCGCGTCACAATGACCAAACAGGGATTGGATAGTAGTGATGTGGAGATGTCTGGAGTTTATACTTGGTGTGGACATGTCCTGTCTCTGGCAGCCAGCCTTTGAGCAGGACCTATGTCCCTTTTGTATGTGCTGCAGACACGAGTTGAGGAGCGCGGCCAGCGTTTGACTGAACCCAGCGCTAAATAACCAGAAAGCGGTTCCCAAAAACAAAACAAATTTATTTCCCTTTTGTTGCAATAATTGTGTACAACATAAATGTGCATTTTGTCTGGCGAGGGTGAAGGACGGCGCGCTCTCCCAGCGCCCAAATGGATCGAGCCCGACGCTTCTGGACCCAGACTCACCGCCGAACACCCCCCAGGTGGACATGACAAACTGACTCTTGTGAAGGATGGAAAGGTGAGGTAAGTCAACAGCTACAACAAATATCCTTCAAAGGCACACACTATCAGCAACACATTCAGGTCTGACATTTAAGCTTTATGTAAATGAGCAGCTTCTCACAACGGTGGAGGATCATCAGTCGTACGCCACGGCAGTGAGAAGCGAGCTGCACAATTCTCATCAATGTTCAAATATACTGCGTAACAAAGCACCAAATTACTGTTAACACTTATTCAGACAATCATCACCTCTGATGTGTGCTGACAGCATGTGTCCCTCACCCGTCCTCCTTCACAGGCACGATGTGTCAAACCCAGACACGGTCCCTCAGCGTCTCACAACCGAACGTCACAAGGTCGAGTTCCCGGCAATCTGCTTGAACCCACCCATGGCTTAAATGCAGAACGCCATCTCATTATCTGCTTCAGCTGAAAGTCTTTAAGTTTACACGTGAGCATCATCCACAGGTGCAGCTATAATGCTTGATGAGGTGAAGGACTCTTCTGCCAGCACCGTCTCCACAGACAAAAACCAGTTTGCATACCACCTGGAGAGCAAAGAAAAGAAAACAATCAAATGTCCAGCCAAACCCCCAACACCACAACACCTTTTGTCCGATTGGACCCCTTCCACCATCACACAATACCAGCTATTTAGAGAGGCGCAGAGGAAAGACTGAAATGTTGGTATTCAGTCAAGGTGTTCACGCAGCAAATGTTTGTATTTTATCATTCATAAAACGTTTAAACACATTTGTTCTTCCGTAATTAATGACAGCAGTGTGACTTTCGGTGTGATAATTTCACTTTGGTGAACATGTTTTTCTGTAACAATGTAACATAGCACCATTTAATTCATGGGATTTAACAAAAAAAACATGGTATTAACCATTCAGGAATTATGGGCATTTGTCTGTACACTCCTTCTATTTTCAATTCCGGTGAGGAACTGGGCAAACTAAATGTAAAGAGATTTTAAATTCAAATCACTATTTTCACAGCCAAGACAAGATTAGAAGCAGTTATATAAACACCTTGTTGTGAAAGTGTAGTGACACGGACCCACAACAGGGGGCGCAAATGAACGGCCAATAGATGAGCCAAAAAGTAACAATTTAATGTTGTGAAATGTGCACAACGAACATACAGACAATCTCAGAATATAATTACAGTCAATCCACAAAAGGTGACGTGTGGGCAGGCTCGAGGATAGAAGACGTCTGTCCTGAGGAAGAGCCGGAACCACACGATTTCCGCCGCCACAGAACCTGGTGAATACTGGAGCTGCCAAGTCCCGAATTCCAGGTGATCACCGTCCCGACTGTCGGATCTGTACTGCTGGCGAGAACAAAGACAGTCAAGTGTGGGTGTGTGTACACCCAGTAACAACAATGGTGGGAATGCCACCTCCACCTCTCACTCAATACGTTGCAGCGATCCCTCAGAGGAAAAAGAGTGCCGTCTTGCACAGCCTCCACAAACTAAGGACCTGCAAACACTCACAATAAACAGATTTCAGAAATACCACAAAAAGGCTGAGGATATTACCTCTAATGAAGTACGATATCTCGGCGATGAGGTGGAGATGACGTCTGGGTTTTTATGGAGTGCGATGATGTAGAATGTGTGACAGCTGTCAGGAATTAATGAGTGACAGCTGTCACTCCCGGCTGTGTCCGTGGCGGCAGCGCCCTCTCGTGCCTGAAGCCCACACTTCAGGCAGGGCGCCCTTTGATGGTGGGCCAGCAGTACCTCCTCTTCTGGCGGCCCACACAACACACCTAAATAGATCTTTGTCATTTGACTGGTGGTTTATAGGTCATGTGATATTGATCATTTGACATTTTGTTCTATTTAGCATGCAATTTTGGTTCTATACATTTTGTGTTATTGCACTCCATGACCACCACTCACTCACACGAGCGGCGACAGCGCTTATCTTACAAACAAAATGACGGGGTTTGAACTATCTTGTTGACGGTGCTCATTCTTCTAACACAAAAAAACAAATCCAGTATGCTGTAAGTCATCTGGAGGCATTTGCAGTATTCACTGGGACGTCGGATGAAGAGCTCGACAAATTTCTGTTTCGACAAATTTCACCCACTCACTCAGCCATCTCAAATCTCTGCTTGTCCTCACATTCCCAGCGCTAAACTGACCTCTCATCAGTGTGCGTCTCACATGACAGAGTGCACATGTGTAGAACAGGTGATCAAAGCAGTGTGAGTGGCCGAAATGTTCGCCCAGCTGCATGTGTATGTGTCCATAAATGCTGTACCTGCACTCGAGCTGTCCATTCAGGCGATGCGCACAAACAGGCTGACAGCTGTCACTGATCACCTGCTGTTAGTCCGGTGAAAATCCTTTATAGGTGTTTGATCAGTATATACTTACATTGCTAGATTTTATTTGTCCGGCTGGACTCCGTAGCTGCTGCTGAACTGTGCTAACAGTGCGCCAACTTCCCACATGTGCGCAAAATTGTCAGTTTGTAAAAATAATGAAAAGTGGCTAAGTGGTTCATGTGCTTGGTTCCAGTGTGGAAGGTTCCTGGTTCAAAGCCCACCTCTGCCACATTTCTCCATGTAATGTGGAGTTGCATCAGGGCATCTGGTGTAAAACTTGTGCCAAATCAACATCACATCCACCTTGGATCTGCTGTGGCAACTCTGAGTGAAAACAAGGGTGCAGCCAAAGGAACATACAAAAATACATTTTAGCAAAGATAATCTAAGTTCATAACTTCACATTCCTTTTCAAAAACATGAGGATGTCGACATTGTCTGGTGCAAGAGTAACAATAATATAACTTTATTTATAATGTTTCAAGATAAATAAATTCATCTTTGATCAAAATTCAATCAGATCAGTGGTCCTGCCAAGCAGATGCTCCGAAAAAGTCAAAAATACTCAAAGGGATGGGTACTGATAAGATTTTATTGATTTATCGATACCATGATCAATTCTGCTTATCGATCCGATTCCTTATCGATTCCCTTATGATACCTCTTGTGAATTTTCTGTGTACTAAAAGTAGGCTTTACAGGTTTTCTATGTTAACAACATTGCATTGAGTCTTAAAGTAAATAAATGTGAAATTGGTCACTGGATCCTTAAACTCTGGATATAATAAACTCTACATGGTGGATCCTTGATCTCTGGACATAAATAGAAATAAAGAAAAGTTTTTGCCAAAAGCATTTCCTTTCAGAAATTACTGGCATTAATGTCTCTCCATATCTAAGCTGAGCTCTTGTAGCTGGCTGTGCTGCACGTCAGGATGTAATTCATAAAGAATGCAGGACGTCTCATTTTGGGAGAAAAAAAATGTTTTAGTCGATTGTAGTTTATTGTCTGTATTACAGTGTTTGGAAAGAGGTTGTCATTTTATTGAAAGCGGTAATTCGCTTTGAAGTTATTAATTCCAATCGGGCTCTGGGCAGAGAGCCGCGCAGCGTTTGGAGCTGTGCCAACGGAACGGAGGACAATTCTCATTTCTTGACTGCCACAAGACAAGAGTCCCAGTGAGTGCCTTTAATCCACTCACGATTAACATATTTTAATGGTTCTGAGAGGGGTTAAGAAGCAGACCTGCCACTTCTGAAGAGCAGTGAATGAAAGAACCAACAAGCCAGTGGATTGAAGCATTGCTTCATTGGGTCACGCTTCAAAGTGGAGTCGCACTGGAGAAACGGGTGATTACAGACCTGCTGCAGGGTCTGTAAACAATGCAGAGGAATAATCATTTTCCTGACAAACACCCTCAAAAACAATGGCTGCACTGAAGGGCCGATAAGGGAATCATCCGGTTCTCGATACCCAACCCTAAATACTCATTTACTGTAGCTGTGGAACTTCTGCCAGCTCAGTTGTGCAGGGCCTTCGAGCAAGATGCTCAATTCAGTGAGTGTATAAATGCACAGGTGAGAGATGGACACTTCATCCTTAAACTCCCTTCATTTTTCAGAGATGTAGAAATGCAGGACGTGTGCAGCAAGCAGAGCACAAGGCTGTTTTTAATATGACGTGGTGAATGCAGCTCCTCTAACTTCTACTCAGACTGATTTTACCATGACTGCATTGAAATGAAAGCAGTTATCTCTTTAAAAACAAGTCACCATAACAAACTTTACACTTGAGTAATCTTTGCAAGTAATCCACAGTTCATGTGTGCGCTGGTCTGTATGGACCACAGATCAACTATGATGTTTACACAACTACAACCCCTGGCAAAAATTATGGAATCACCGGCCTCAGAGGATGTTCATTCAGTTGTTTAATTTTGTAGAAAAAAAGCAGATCACAGACATGACACAAAACTAAAGTCATTTCAAATGGCAACTTTCTGGCTTTAAGAAACACTATAAGAAATCAAGAAAAAAAGATTGTGGCAGTCAGTAACGGTTACTTTTTTAGACCAAGCAGAGGAAAAAAATATGGAATCACTCAATTCTGAGGAATAAATTATGGAATCACCCTGTAAATTTTCATCCCCCAAACTAACACCTGCATCAAATCAGATCTGCTCGTTGACATTGACCCTATGTGTCTTTTTGCAAGGAATGTTTTCACAGTTTTTGCTCTATGGCAAGATGCATTATCATCTTGAAAAATGATTTAATCATCCCCAAACATCCTTTCAATTGTCCAAAATATCAACGTAAACTTGTGCATTTATTGATGATGTAATGACAGCCATCTCCCCAGTGCCTTTACCTGACATGCAGCCCCATATCATCAATGACTGTGGAAATTTACATGTTCTCTTCAGGCAGTCATCTTTATAAATCTCATTGGAACGGCACCAAACAAAAGTTCCAGCATCATCACCTTGCCCAATGCAGATTCGAGATTCATCACTGAATATGACTTTCATCCAGTCATCCACAGTCCACGATTGCTTTTCCTTAGCCCATTGTAACCTTGTTTTTTTTCTGTTTAGGTGTTAATGATGGCTTTTGTTTAGCTTTTCTGTATGTAAATCCCATTTCCTTTAGGCGGTTTCTTACAGTTCGGTCACAGACGTTGACTCCAGTTTCCTCCCATTCGTTCCTCATTTGTTTTGTTGTGCATTTTTCAATTTTTGAGACATATTGCTTTAAGTTTCTGTCTTGACGCTTTGATGTCTTCCTTGGTCTACCAGTATGTTTGCCTTTAACAACCTTCCCATGTTGTTTGTATTTGGTCCAGAGTTTAGACACAGCTGACTGTGAACAACCAACATCTTTTGCAACATTGCGTGATGATTTACCCTCTTTTAAGAGTTTGATAATCCTCTCCTTTGTTTCAATTGACATCTCTCGTGTTGGAGCCATGATTCATGTCAGTCCACTTGGTGCAACAGCTCTCCAAGGTGTGATCACTCCTTTTTAGATGCAGACTAACAAGCAGATCTGATATGATGCAGGTGTTAGTTTTGGGGATGAAAATTTACAGGGTGATTCCATAATTTTTTCCTCTGCTTGGTCTAAAAAAGTAACCGTTACTGACTGCCACAATCTTTTTTTCTTGATTTCTTATAGTGTTTCTTAAAGCCAGAAAGTTGCCATTTGAAATGACTTTAGTTTTGTGTCATGTCTGTGATCTGCTTTTTTTCTACAAAATTAAACAACTGAATGAACATCCTCCGAGGCCAGTGATTCCATAATTTTTGCCAGGGGTTGTAGCAGTAAACATTACAACATTCCAGTATTTGACTGAACACACATCATAACGGCTAATTTTGTATTAAATACAAAATTACAGATTTAGCCTTTTTAAGTTTTTATATGCAGTAGTTCCTACTTTTCAATATGACATAGTAATTGTTTACTTGCACGATGAAACTCACCTCTCAGACATCTAATGACTAAAGAGCAAATGCCATTTAGTCAAAATACTGAAGCCAAGTCTCAAGTCAATCATTTTGCAACAAACTGTGAAAACAAAAACATAATTGATCACCTGTGTGCACATCTTCAGTTCTACAAAGGAGCAATGGGGAAAGAGAACGTACAGCATTTACTGTATGCACTGGTAAGCTGTAGGACTCAGGCAAACCCATCTCTTCAATGGAGAAAAAAATGTGTACAATATAAACAACAGGATAAATATTTTCTCCATACACACCGTGGGAAGCTCCAGTGGCGGCATCAGAAGTGTCTGCTTTGCATCTGTGGTGATCACTGCAGAGAAAAGAGTACAAGGCAAGTATGGGATGACTAATGTGTACAGTTATGGGCCTTTCACACTGCATGCCTCATCTGCATATTTTGACGTTTCCCCTCACGTTGGACATGGACATGTTTTGTGTCTGCCAGAACCACAATTTTAAGAGAAAAAAAGCAGAACGAGTCACCCAACACCCTGCTTGCAGAAGCTTTTTTCAGTGGCTGCTCGGAGTGACGCTGAGCCAAGAAGGACTGATCAGAGGTACACACAGCAGCCAGGATTCAGGCCACAGCCCCAGGCAGAGAGAAACACAGCAGCCAGAGTGATGGAGCAGACCCACTCAATCTGAAATTCTTCATTTTTGGATATATACAAACACACAGTTTGAGCAACAGAGCTTCTGCAAATTTGTCTGAGGTTAGAGTAATCAAAAATAAAATGTGACTTCACTGCACTACTGAAGGTTCATGATTGGCTAATGTTAGCTTAGCCTTAAGCTGTCGAAGGGTAAAGGTTGAGTTAATGAGTCTGTGATCGGACTGACGACACAGTAAAGACGTTCCACCTCAACACAAGGCACAAATTCCAAATCTTAACACCTTTAACATAAACACAATGATGTTTTACAGTCATTTGAATGTTTGATTTTTGAAATAATGTTGCTTGCATAGTATAACTGGAGCCCCTCATTTTGAACAGGTGTTGGACATCTTGTGGTAAAAGTTTTTTTTTTATTTTTAAATAATTTGTTTTATGCTATAATCAATCAGGTCCCAAAATTTTAAAATGTGTAAACAGACAATGGATTTGTTGGCTCACAATTTGGTTTATTCCACTGTAAAACATTGCAGTTGCATTTAGTTATGTCCACTTGCTTCTCTCCACATAAAGAGCTCTTACAAGTTTTGGATGTTGAACTCAACTTTACAACTCAACTCAACTTGTAAAGTTGAGTTCAACATCCAAAACAATAAGAGGTCTTATGTTGAAGAGAGGTAGCAAGTGGACACAACTAAATGCAGCAGCATGTTTTAGATGCTATTTTAGCATGTTCTTGTGGCTTTCTTGTGTTGTGAAAATGCTGAGTTTGTATTATTTTTGTAGGTGGTTCCCCAAACTTCAATACAATAGGTCATGTACGGAACAAGTAATGAATGATATAAGGTAACTAATGAGTGTTGGGGAGGAAGTATTTATACAAAATGGCATTGGCTTTTGACATTTTTGATTTAACAATTTAGATGTGTTTTCCAACTAAATTTATTATCAATGAAAATCCCAAGAAATTTAGTTTCATTTACAAGTTTGATTTCAATATTGTGTACCAGAGGTTAGATGAAGTCACTGTCAAGTCATGAATCAGCAAGTCCCAAGTCCAGTCTGAAGTCAGCGTGCAAATAATTGGTGGTCATTATAACTTCAGACTTGACTTGGGACTTGCTGATTCATGACTTGAGAGGGACTTGATGGTGACTGCGTCCCACCTCTGTCGTGTACTATTACTGGGTTTATTTCCAAATATGATACACTTTGTTTTACCAAAATTAAGCAATACTTTATTTGACTCAAACCATTCTTTAAGCTTCTGCAGTTCCCTCTCCATCATGTCCAGAACCCGTCCCAAATGATTCCCACGACAAAACACAGTCGTGTCATCAGCAAATAAAATGCAACTCATAAACTTAGAAAACAAACACATGTCATTAATGTATAAAAGAAACAACAAAGACCCAAAGACTGAGCTCTGGGGCCACAAGCGCACTTCAAAAATTCAGAATTTATCTCACCAATTTGAACATATTGATCCATATTGTGCAGATAACTTGCTATCCAATCATGAGCTAATCTTTGATACCATACTTCCATAATTTATCCAATAAGGTATGATCGATGGTATCATATGAGTTAATTTATTTATTTAATTTTGAATGTATTTAATTTATATATATATATATATATAAAACCTTGCCAACCCCTAGAGCAAGCACACAGGTGACAGTGGTAAGGAAAAACTCCCTTTGATGATTTGAGGAAGAAACCTCAAGCAGACCAGACTCAAAGGGGTCAATCAATCAATCAATTTTTTTATATAGCGCCAAATCACAACAAACAGTTGCCCCAAGGCGCTTTATATTGTAAGGCAAGGCCATACAATAATTATATAAAACCCCAACGGTCAAAACGACCCCTGTGAGCAAGCACTTGGCTACAGTGGGAAGGAAAAACTCCCTTTTAACAGGAAGAAACCTCCAGCAGAACTAGGCTCAGGGAGGGGCAGTCTTCTGCTGGGACTGGTTGGGGCTGAGGGAGACCCTCTGCTTGGGCCATGCTACCAACACAATTGACAATTCAAGTATACAGGAAATTTTGGAAGTCTATGCTGGTGCACAGGATGAAAGGCTTGCAGAAGAAGACACCCAGTCCCATCTCTGGATGGAACCGCACCTCAAAGAAAAAAAAAAAAAAAAACAGAATCAGACGGCAGAAACACAACAATTCAGTATTATTTGTCAGCATGAAGCAACAAGAAAAACAGGGAGAAATGTTAAGGTGCCCTAGCCCTAAGCTTCACTAAAAGTCCCAGACTAAAGTTGTAGAATATCTCACAGTAAAATGCCGCCCTCACCATCTGCTGTGGGAATTTACAGCAGTGTTTATTGTGGCCGTCTACGTCCCCCCACGAGCTAATGCTAACGAAGCTCTGAAGCAGCAACATAACTCCATCAGCTTGCATCAAAATAAACATCAGATGTGCTGTATGTAGCAACAGGGGACTTCAACCATGTAAACCTGCAAGATATTCTCCTCAAGTTCCACCAGCATGTAAACATTACCACACGAGGGGAAAACACGCTGGACAAAGTGTATATACGAGGGCTGTCCGTAAAGTATAGGTCCTTTTTATTTTTTTCAAAAACTATATGGATTTCATTCATATGTTTTTACGTCAGACACGCTTGCACCCTCGTGCGCATGCGTGAGTTTTTCCATGCCTGTCGGTGACGTCATTCGCCTGTGAGCACTCCTTGTGGGAGGAGTCGTCCAGCCCCTCGTCGGAATTCCTTTGTCTGAGAAGTTGCTGAGAGACTGGCGCTTTGTTTGATCAAAATTTTTCTAAACCTGTGAGACACATCGAAGTGGACATGGTTCGAAAAATTAAGCTGGTTTTCAGTGAAAATTTTAACAGCTGATGAGAGATTTTGATGTGATTCTGTCGCTTTAAGGACTTTTCACGGTGCGAGACGTCGCTCAGCGCTCTCAGGCAGCGTCATCAGCCTGTTTCAAGCTTAAAACCTCCACATTTCAGGCTCTATTGATCCAGGACGTCGTGAGAGAACAGAGATGTTTCCGAAGAAGTCGGTTTCAGCATTTTATCCGGATATTCCACTGTTAAAGGAGATTTTTTTAATGAAAGACGTGCGGACCGGGTCCGTGCGACGGGTCCGTGCGGACGGGTCCGTGCGGACGGGTCCGTGCGGACGGGTCCGTGCGGACGCGGCGCGGCGGCACAGGAAAAACACCTCCGTGTTGATAACCATTTGTAAAATCCAGGCGGCTTTTGATGGCTTTCAGTGGAGTGAGTATATGAGCAATTGTTTATCAGCTGGAGATGTTCCAACTTGTCCTCAAGGCTTCCAACAGAGGGTGTTTTCCTGTGGCGGAGCGTCGCGGCGGCTGCGAGCCGACGCTGCAATCTGCCCGCATGTCTTTCATTAAAAAAATCTCCCTTTAACAGTGGAATATCCGGATAAAATGCTGAAACCGACTTCTTCTGAAACTTCTCTGTTCTCTCACGATGTCCTGGATCAACAGAGCCTGAAAGTGGAGGTTTTAAGCTTGAAACAGGCTGATGACGCTGCCTGAGAGCGCTGCGCGACGTCTCGCACCATGAAAAGTCCTTAAAGCGACAGTATCACCTCAAAATCTCTCATCAGTTGTTAAAATTTTCACTGAAGACCAGCTTAATTTTCGAACCATGTCCACTTCGATGTGTCTCACAGGTTTAGAAAAAAGTGTGATCAAACAAAGCGCCAGTCTCTCAGCAACTTCTCAGACAAAGGAATTCCGACGAGGGGCTGGACGATCCCTCCCACAAGGAGTGCTCACAGGCGAATGATGTCACCGACAGGCGTGGAAAAAACTCACGCATGCGCACAAGGGTTCAAGAATGTCTGACGTAAAAACATATGAATGAAATCCATATAGTTTTGAAAAAAACAAAAAGGACCTATACTTTATGGACAGACCTCGTAAATATAAGTGGAGCTTACAGAGCAGCCCCCCCGCCCCCATCTCGGTGCCTCAGACCACATCTCACTCCTCATGCTTCCTACTTACAGTCCAGTGTCAAAAGCAGGGACACCATCACAAAGACCATCTCTGTGTGGCCAACTGGTTGCTGTGTCCATGCTTCAAGACTGCTTTGAGACCACCGACTGGCAAATGTTCAAAGCAGCTGCAACAACAGGGAGCGATGTGGACCTGCGGAATACTCATCGACTGTGCACTGCTACGTCCAGAGCTGCATAGACAATGTGACCACCTCCAAAACCATCACCATCAGGCCAAACCAGAAACCATGGATGACTGGAAAGGTGCGCTCCCTGCTGAAAATTTGTGATGCTGCATTCAAAGACAGCGATACAATAGCACTCAGAGCAGCCAGATGGAACCTGTCGGCGGGAATAAAAAGAGGTTAAGTCCACATATGCCCTCAAGGTTCAAGGCCACCTCCAATCTAATGACCCCACGGAGCACGTGGAGGGGCATCAAATGCATCACAGACTACAAAAACAATGTAGCACAGTGCTCTGCAGACCCAGCGCTCCCGGACACTCTGAACGCCTTCTATGCACGTTTTTGAGGCGTCCAACACCACCACCCCCCTCCAGAGTCCCTCCCTCCCCCAAAGACCCCAGTCAGCAACATCACTACAAGCTGAGGAACGTGCTGCAGAGGAGCAACCCCAAAAGGCCCCGGGCCCTGATGTAATACCAGGGAGTTTCCTAAAAGACTGTGCACACCAGCTGTCTGAGGTTCTGGCGGATATATTCAACATCTCTCTGTCCCAAACCAGAGTTCCGCCGTGCCTCAATGAACATCAAGGATAATCCCCCCCAATATTCTACCAATAATGTAAATAGCGACAGACATATTTGTGGATCTCAACTGCTGTTTTGCGCTGAGAATGTCTCAGTATTGCGTAACTGAGCAAGGTGATGAATGCAATCATTCTAAGTGATGTGTGTGTGGCATTGATACCACACTTTAGAGGAGCAACGGGTGACTAAAACATATACCTTGGTATTTATAAAGCAATTTACTATATATTGTCATTTCAACGACATTTTGTGGAGCCCCTCCAACTTTTACCCCAGCTCCCCCTACAAAACTTTCCTGGTGCCGCCACTGTTACAAATTAAGCTTTATATACACTGCATATAGGATTTTTAGAGGCTTGAATACAGTAGTTACATAGTGCTCACATTCTCTCTCTCTCTCATACAATTGAGTGATACAGAGGGTACTTCAGCTGACACTGAACCAGGCTATATCACTTGAGTAGCAGTAGTGGTAGCACCCACCTTGCCCCCACTGAGACCGATATTGCATGTGGTGATGGGGACCCTCTCCACCAAAAAACCAAAAGGACCTCTGCAGTATGGGACTCTTTAACCTTGTTTGTGAAAATGATCCTCCAAACGCCAGCATAGCTTTGAATAACACTAAATGTCTGACACATCCATGCGGTGCTTATTTATCCATCCATCCATCCATTTTCTTCCGCTTTATCCGGAGTCGGGTTGCGGGGGCAGCAGCTCAAGCAAAGCTGCCCAGACCTCCCGATCCACACACACCACCCCAGCTCCTCCGGGGAACCCCAAGGTGTTCCAAGCCAGCTGAGAGGTAGGTCCCTCCAGTGTGTCCTGGGTCTTCCCTGGGGCCTCCTCCCAATGGGACGTGCCCAGAACACCTCTCCAGCGAGGCATCCAGGGGCATCCGGAAAAGATGCCCGAGCCACCTCAACTGACTCCTTTCGATGTGGAGGAGCAGCAGCTCGACTCCGAGCTCCCCCGAGTGACCGAGCTCCTCACCCTATCTCTAAGGGAGCGCCCAGCCACCCTGCGGGGGAACGCATCTCGGCTGCTTGTACTCGCGATCTTGTTCTTTTGGTCATGAGCCAAATCTCATGACCATAGGTGAGGATCGG
The DNA here is from genome assembly GCF_902500255.1 of Thalassophryne amazonica. NCBI lineage: Eukaryota > Metazoa > Chordata > Actinopteri > Batrachoidiformes > Batrachoididae > Thalassophryne > Thalassophryne amazonica. The sequence goes on from NC_047117.1 coordinate 52,062,110, forward strand.
AACGTTGATCGATCTGTAAATCGAGAGCCTTACCCCCCTACTCAGCTCTCTCTTCACCACGACGGTCCGATACAGCGACCGCATCACTGCAGATGCTGCACCAATTCATCTATCGATCTCACGCTCCATCCGTCCCTCACTCGTGAACAAGACCCCAAGATACTTAAACTCCTCCACTTGAGGCAAGGACACTCCACCGACCTGAAGAGGGCAAAGCACCTTTTTCCGGTCGAGAACCATGGCCTTGGATTTGGAGGTGCTGATCTTCATCCCGGATGCTTCGCACTCGGCTGCAAACTGCCCCAGTGCACGCTGAAGGTCCTGATTTGACAAAGCCAACAGAACCAAACAGCAAACAGCAGTGACGAGATTCTGTGGTTCCCAAACCAGACCCCCTCTACACCTGGCTGCGCTAGAAATTCTGTCCATAAAAATAATGAACAGAACCGGTGACAAAGGGCAGCCCTGGCGGAGGCCAACGTGCACTGGAAACAGGTTTGACTTACTAGCGGCAATGTGAACCAAGCTCCCGCTGAGGTTGTACAGGGACCGGATAGCCCTGTACTCCCGGAGCACTCCCAGCGGTGCCCCAAAGGACACGGTCGAACGCCTTCTCCAGATCCACAAAACACATGTGGACTGGTTGGGCGAACTCCCATGAACCCTCGAGCACCCGATGGAGCGTGTAGAGCTGGTCCAGGTGCCGCGACCAGGATGAAAACCACACTGCTCTCCTGAATCCGAGGTTCGACCATCGGTCGAATTCTCCTCTCCAGTACTGGAATAGACCTTACTGGAGGCTGAGGAGTGTGATCCCCCTATAGTTGGAACACACCCTCCGGTCCCCCTTCTTAAAGAGAGGGACCACCACCCCGGTCTGTCAGTCCAGAGGCACTGTCCCCGATGTTGCAGAGGCGTGTCAGCCAAGACAGTCCCACAACATCCAGAGACTTAAGGTACTCAGGACAGATTTCATCCACCCCAGGAGCCTTGCCACTGAGGAGCTTCTAACCACCTCAGTGACTTCGGCCTGGGTAATGGATGAGTCCGCCTCTGAGTCTCCACTATCTCTGCTTCCTCTTCGGAAGACGTGACGATGGGATTGAGGAGATCCTCAGGGTGTCCTGGTGCCACGTGCACTTATGGACACCCTTGTGCTCGAACATGGTGTTCGTGATGGACAAACTGTGACTAGCACAGAAGTCCAACAACTGAACACCACTCGGGTTCAGATCGGGGAGGCCGTGCTTCCCGATCACCCCCCCCTCCACTGTCGTCGCCCATGTGGGCGTTGAAATCCGCCAGGAGAACAATGGAGTCCCCAATAGGAGCACTATCAAGTACCCCTCCCAGGGACTCCAGGAAGGTTGGGTACTCTGCACTGCCGCTCGGCCCATAGGCCGAGACAACGGTGAGAGACCTGTCCCCGACCCGAAGGTGTAGGGACGCGACCCTCTCATTCACTGGAGTGAACTCCAACACCTGGCGACTGAGCTGGAGAGCAATAAGCAATGCAACCCCAGCTCTCCGCCTCTCCCCGTTGGCAACGCCAGAAAAATGAAGCGTCCAGCCCCTCTCCAGGAGTTGGGTACCAGAGCCCAAGCTGTGCGTGGAGGTGAGCCCGACTACCTCTAGTCAGTATCTCTCAACCTCCCACACAAGCTCAGGCTCCTTCCCCCCTAGTGAGGTGACATTCCACATCCCAACAGCCAGGGGCTGTGAGCATAGACCGGGACACAGGTCCACCGCCCTCGACCGCCACCCAATCCTCTCTGCACCCGACCCCCAGGCCCCCTCTGCAGGTGGTGAACCCACAGGAGGGCGGGCCCACGTTGCTCTTTCGGGCTGAGCCCGGCCGGACCCCATGGGCTAAGGCCTGGCCACCAGGGCTCGCACGCGAGCCCCAACCCCGGGCCTGGTTCCAGGGTGGGGCCCCGGCTCTGCCATACCGGGTGATGTCTCGGTCCTTGATTTTTACTGGTCATGGAGGTTCTGAGGTGGTGCTCATTATTCATGACTTTATTATTCGGTGGGACCAGAGCTTAAGGCTGACCATGTGTGTGTGTTCGCGCACATACGCTTTCAACCGAAGGGCCCCAGTGACCTCCCCTGGTGCTCCCAGTCAACATACCAAGTTTGGTGTTGATTGCTTAATTACTGTGGCTGTGTATAGCAAACCACACAAACACATGGTCAGCTTTATATATTAGAGAAGAGATGAGAAGATGAGAAAACACAAGATGACTTACACTGCAAGATCGGATTTTAAGGTTCTGTTATTAGTTTATAAAATTGTCATGGACTTGCACCTCCCTATCTGGCTGACTTGGTAAGCCCTTATGTACCTGCTTGGGTCTTGCGTTTACAGGGTGCAGGACTTTTTGTGTTCCCAGGGTGAATAAAAGCCTGCCGGTCACAGAGCTTTCTCCTACCGTGCACCAGCTCTGTGGAACAATCTCCTGGCACACATATGACAGTCGGATACTGTGGAGACATTTAAATCACGTTAAAGACTCATTTGTTTTCCTTGTTTGATCATTAGTTTAATTGTGTTATGTGTTTGTGCATCTCTGACTCTTGCTTGCCTCTACTGGTGGTTGACTCTCACTGCGGTATTGTATCACGTCCCGTTCCGGAGCACAGCGGTGCTTTGCTGTATCTGTTAGCTGTTTATCTGCATAGTTAGATTGATCTAGATAACTAGATAACGATTTGTTTCACAGTGTAATCTTCACGTGCCTTAACTAAAGCACTCCCTCTAAATTATTACACATTATTCACTTTGTGTGTTTTAGGAATCCGCTATTAGCGCATCTACTAGCTCTTAGCCGGTTTAGCATGGCGGCTTCTCCTCTCTCCCGCACTTTTCTGCTCTGGGTGTGAAATGTTTAGTTATTCCTCGGCCTCCTTTAGCAGTAACGGTACTTGTAATAAGTGTAGCTTATTCGTAGCTTTGGAGGCCAGGCTGGGCGAATTGGAGATTCGGCTCCGCACCTTGGAAAATCCTACAGCTAGCCAGGCCCCTGTAGTTGGTGCGGACCAAGGTAGCTTAGCCGCCGTTAGCTGTCCCCCAGCAGATCCCTACCAGCCAGGAAAGCAGGCCGGCTGGGTGACTGTGAGGAGGAAGCGTAGTCCTAAACAGAAGCCCCTGTACACCACCAACCCGGTCACATCTCTAACCGTTTTTCCCCACTCGGCACCACCACCCGCCGAGGAACAAACTCGGTTATTGGCGACTCTGTTTTGAGAAATGTGAAGTTAGCGACACCAGCAACCATAGTCAATTGTCTTCCGGGGGCCAGAGTAGGCGACATTGAAGGAAATTTGAAACTGCTGGCTAAGGCTAAGCGTAAATTTGGTAAGATTGTAATTCACGTCGGCAGTAATGACACCCAATTACGCCAATCGGAGGTCACTAAATTAATATGGAATCGGTGTGTAACTTTGCAAAAACAATGTCGGACTCTGTAGTTTCTATGGGCCCTTCCCCAATCTGACCGGGAGTGACCTGTTTAGCCGCATGTTGTCCTTGAATTGCTGGCTGTCTGAGTGGTGTGTCCAAAAAATGAGGTGGGCTTTATAGATAATTGGCAAAGCTTCTGGGGAAAACCTGGTCTCGTTAGGAGGACGGCATCCATCCCACTTGGATGGAGCAGCGCTCATTTCTAGAATCTGGCCAATTTTATTAAAGCCTCCAAACCGTGACTATCCAGGGTTGGGACCAGGAAGCAGAGTTGTAGTCTTACACACCTCTCTGCAGCTTCTCTCCCCCTGCCATCCCCCCAATACCCATCCCCATAGAGACGGTGCCTGCTCCCAGACCACCAACAACCAGTAAAAATCTATTTAAGCATAAAAATTCAAAAAGAAAAAAATATAGCACCTTCAACTGCACCACAAACTAAAACAGTTAAATGTGGTCTGTTAAACATTAGGTCTCTCTTTCTAAGTCCCTGTTAGTAAAATAGAATAATTGATCAACATATTGATTTATTCTGCCTTACAGAAACCTGGTTACAGCATGAATATGTTAACAACCAGTCAACACCCCTGAGTCACACTAACTGTCAGAATGCTCGTAGCACAGGCCGAGGGGGAAGATTAGCAGCAATCTTCCACTCCAGCTTATTAATTAATCAAAAACCCGACAGAGCTTTAATTCATTTGAAAGCTTGACTCTTAGTCTTGTCCATCCAAATTGGAAGTCCCAAAAAACAGTTTTATTTGTTATCTATCGTCCACCTGGTCGTTATTGTGAGTTTCTCTGTGAATTTTCAGACCTTTTGTCTGACTTAGTGCTTAGCTCAGATTAGATAATTAGAGTGGGTGATTTTAACATCCACATAGATGCTGAGAATGACAGCCTCAACACTGCATTAATCTATTAATAGACTCAATTGGCTTCGCTCAAAATGTAAATGAGTACCCACCACTTTAACCATACTTTAGATCTTGTTCTGACTTATGGTATGGAAATTGAAGACAAAACAGTATCCCTGAAAACCCCCTTCAGTCTGATCATTTTTAATAACATTTACATTTACTTTAATGGACTACCCAGCAGTGGGGAATAGGTTTCATTACAGTAGAAGTCTTTCGGAAAGCGCTGTAACTAGATTTAAGGATATGATTCCTTCTTTGTTATGTTCTCCAGTGCCATCTACCAACACAGTGCAGAGTAGTTACCTAAACTCTGTGAGTGAGATACATTATCTCGTCAATAGTTTTACATCCTCATTGAGCAAACTTTGGATGCTGTAGCTCCTCTGAAAAAGAGAGCCTTAAATCAGAAGTGCCTGACTCTGTGGTATAACTCACAACTCACAGCTTAAAGCAGATAGCCCGTAAGTTGGAGAGGAAATGGCGTCTCACTAATTTAGAACATCTTCACTTAGTCTGGAAAAAGAGTCTGTTGCTTAAAAAAAAAAGCTCTCCGTAAAGCTAGGACATCTTACTATTCATCACTAATTGAAGAAAATAAGAACAACCCCAGGTTTTTTTCAGCACTGTAGCCAGGCTGACAAAGAGTCAGAGCTCTATTGAGCCGAGTATTCCTTTAACTTTAACTAGTAATGACTTCATGACTTTCTTTGCTAATAAAATTTTAACTATTAGAGAAAAAATTACTCATAACCATCCCAAAGACGATCGTTTATCTTTGGCTGCTTTCAGTGATGCCGGTATTTGGTTAGACTCTTTCTCTCAGATTGCTCTGTCTGAGTTATTTTTAAGACTTCATCCAAACCATCAACATGTCTATTAGACCCCATTCCTACCAGGCTGCTCAAGGAAGCCCTACCATTATTTAATGCTTCGATTAAATGATCAATCTATCTTTATTAGTTGGCTAGTACCACAGGCTTTTAAGGTGGCAGTAATTAAACCATTACTTAAAAAGCCATCACTTGACCCAGCTATCTTAGCTAATTATAGGCCAATCTCCAACCTTCCTTTTCTCTCAAAAATTCTTGAAAGGGTAGTTGTAAACACGCAACTGATCATCTGCAGGGAATGGTCTATTTGAAGAGTTTCAGTCAGGTTTTAGAATTCATCATAATACAGAAACAGCATTAGTTAAGGTTACAAATGATCTTCTTAGGGCCTCAGGACGACAGTGGACTCATCTCTGTGCTTGTCCTGTTAGACCTCAGTGCTGCTTTTGATACTGTTCACCATAAAATTTATTACAGAGATTAGCATGCCATAGGTATTAAAGGCACTGCGCTGTGGTGGTTTGAATCATATTTTATAATAGAATACAATTTGTTCATGTAATGGGGAGTCTTCTTCACAGATTAAGGTTAATTACGGAGTTCCACAAGGTTCTGTTGCCAGGACCAATTTATTCACTTATACATTCCCTTAGGCAGTATATTAGAAAGCATTGCTTACATTTTCATTGTTACCAGATGATACCCAGCTTTATCTATCCATGAAGCCAGAGGACACACACCAATTAGTTAAACTGCGAATGTCTACAGACATAAAGACAGGATGACCTCTAATTTCCTGCTTTTAAATTCAGATAAAATGAAGTTATTGTACTTGGCCCCACAAATCTTAGAAACATGGTTTCTAACCAGATCCTTACTCTGGATGGCATTACCCTGATCTCTAGTAATACTGTGAGAAATCTTGGAGTCATTTTTGATCAGGATATGTCCTTCAATGCGCATATTAAGCAAAATATGTTGTTACGTGTCGAGCGGGTTGAGGAGCGGACCTGCGTCTGACGGAACCCAGCGCTAAACAACCAGAAAGCGGTTCCAATAACAAAACAATTTATTTTCCCCCTTCTGTGCAATACAAAGTGTACAAACATAAACTGCGTCAGTCTGGCGGAGTGAAGGACGGCACACTCTCCAGCGCCCAAAAGGGGGACACGACAAACCGACTCTGCAAAGGATAGAAAAGGTGAGGTAAGTCAGCAGCTACAACTAATATCCTTCAAAGGCACCACTATCAGCAACACATTCAGGTCTGAATTAAGCTTTATGTAAATGAGCAGCTTCTCACAACAGGTGGAGCTCATCAGTCCGCACGCCACGGCAGTGAAAAGCGAGCTGCACAATTCTCATCAATGTTCAATTCTACTGCGTAATAAAACCAAGTTACTGTTAACGATTATTCAGATAATCAATCACCTCTGATGTGTGCTGACAGCATGTGTCCCTCACCCGTCCCTTCACAGGCACGATGTGTCAAACCCAGGCGCGGTCCTCAGCGTCTCACAAACGAACGTCACAGGTCGAGTTCCCGGCAATTTGCTTGAACCACACATGGCTTAAATGCAGAACGCCATCTCATTATCTGCTTCAGCTGAAAGTCTTTAAGGTTGCACGTGAGCACCATCCACAGGTGCTGCACATTACGTTGATGAGGGTGAAGGACTCTTCTTCCAGCACCTTCTCCACAGCAATAAATCAGTTATCCATACCACCTGGAGAGCAAAGAAAAGAAAAGAACACCCAATGTCCAGCCAAACCCCCCAACAAACAACATATGTAGGACTGCTTTTTTGCATTTGCGCAATATCTCTAAAATTAGAAAGGTCTTCTCTCAGAGTGATGCTGAAAAACTAATTCAGCATTTTATTTCCTCTAGGCTGGACTATTGTAATTCATTATCAGGTTGTCCTAAAGTTCCCTAAAAAGCCTTCAGTTAATTCAAAATGCTGCAGCTAGGTACTGACGGGGACTAGAAGGAGAGAGCATATTTCACCATATTGGCCTCACTTCATTGGCTTCCTGTTGATTCTACAACCCCTGGCAAAAATTATGGAATCACCGGCCTCAGAGGATGTTCATTCAGTTGTTTAATTTTGTAGAAAAAAAAGCAGATCACAGACATGACACAAAACTAAAGTCATTTCAAATGGAACTTTCTGGCTTTAAGAACACTATAAGAATCAAGAAAAAAGATTGTGGCAGTCAGTAACGGTTACTTTTTTAGACAACCAGAGGAAAAAATAGGAATCACTCAATTCTGAGGAAAAAATTATGGAATCACCCTGTAAATTTTCATCCCCCAAATTAACACCTGCATCAAATCAGATCGTCATTGACATTGACCCTATGCCATGACATTGAGTCTGGCTCCTCTTCTGTGGAACCAGCTCCCAATTCAGATCAGGAGACAGACACCCTCTCTACTTTTAAGATTAGGCTTAAAACTTTCCTTTTGCTAAAGCTTATAGTTAGGGCTGGATCAGGTGACCCTGAACCATCCTAGTTATGCTGCTATAGACTTAGACTGCTGGGGGGTTCCCATGATGTACTGAGTGCTTCTTTCTCTTTTTGCTCTGTATGCACCACTCTGCATTTAATCATTAGTGATTGATCTCTGCTCTCTTCCACAGCATGTCTTTTTCCTGATTCTCTGCCTCAGCCCCAACCAGTCCCAGCATAAGACTGCCCCTCCCTGAGCCTGGTTCTGCTGGAGGTTTTTCCTGTTAAAAGGGAGTTTTTTTCCTTCACTGTCGCCAAGTCTTGCTCACAGGGGGTCGTTTGACGTTGGGGTTTTCTGAATTATGTATGGCTTTTGCCTTACATTAAAGCGCCTTGGGGCAACTGTTTGTTGTGATTTGGCGCTATAAATTGATTTGATTTGTTTTTCTTGTGGTCTTTTATGGTTTGTCTTTTATGTGTTTTAAATTTTTAATTCATTTCTTTCTGTTTTTATGCTGTGTGAATGCCTGGAGGAGATCTCATCGCAAATTGGCGCTATATGACTTAAGAAATTGATGTATGTGATTGTCAATCTTCCTTGGTCTGTGGCTCCATGCAAGTTCTCACCTCATGAGGTAAGGATGATTCTGAGAAAGCCCAGAACTACACGGGAGGACCTGGTCAATGACCTGAGAGGCTGGGACCATATTAGCAAAGATTACATTAGTAACACACACTATGCTGTCATGGTTTAAAAGGGCACACAAGGTCCCCCTGCTCATTCCAGCCCATTTGATATTCGTCAGTGACCATCTGGATGAACCAGAGGAGGCATGGGAGAAGGTTAAGTGGTCAGATGAGACCAAATAGAGCTTTTTGTATCACTCCACTGACATGTTTGAGCATGAGGAAACCCCAGAACACCATCCCAACAGTGAAGCATAGTGTTGGAAACATCATTTTTTGGGGGTGCTTTTCTGTAAAGCAGACAGGACGACTGCACCGTATTGAAGGGAGGATAGATGGGCTCGTGTATCCTGAGATTTTGGCAACAACCTCCTTCCCTCAGTTAGAGCATTGAAGATGGGTCATGGCTGGGTCTTCCAGCTGACAGTGACCCAAACACACAGTGGTTAGTGTCTTTCAGGTTCACCTGAAAGACTAACACCACACGTTTGAGGACAAGGAAGTTAAAATCTTAGCCAGAGAGAAGAAATGGTTTTGAGAGAGGTGTCAAGGAAGCATTCTTTGTAAAACAGTTGAAACCCAACCTTAACCGGAGGCGGTCTCAGACACACTTTCATCAATCAATAATTTTTTTATATAGCGCCAAATCACAACACAACAGTTGCCCCAAGGCGCTTTATATTGTAAGGCAAGGCCATACAATAATTATGTAAAACCCCAACGGTCAAAACGACCCCTGTGAGCAAGCACTTGGCTACAGTGGGAAGGAAACTCCCTTTTAACAGGAAGAAACCTCCACAGAACCAGGCTCAGGGAGGGGCAGTCTTCTGCTGGACTGGTTGGGGCTGAGGGAGAACCAGGAGGCCAATAGTGCCCGTAGTTAAAGAATCACCCAATATTCATATTGAGCCTGGAATTGTATTTTTTTATTTCAATCCATTTTGTCTTGCTGGAGATGTTGGCCCTTGCACAAGGACTCAAGGAATTGTTTGAGCAAGCAAAAGATACACCTGTTTTTAGTGGAAAAGAGGGCAACCCTGATAGACTGAATTCCAAGGAGCCTTTGAAATTAGACGGCCAACTGGACTACTTTGAAGCATAACATGCAGGCGATGAATGCAGCCTTCAAAGAATGCAAATCTGAGCCACAGTCATAGTTCATTACATAAAAGACACTGAAGTCAGGATACAGTCAGGTCCATTAAGGTGTTGGACAGTGACTTGCTGTAGTTATCAAATAAATCAATAAAATTTTATGGTCAACAGTATCAAAAGCAGCACTGAGGTCTAACAGAACAAGCACAGAGATGAGTCCACTGTCTGAGGCCATAAGAAGATCATTTGTAACCTTCACTAATGCTGTTTCTGTATTATGATGAATTCTGAAACACTTCAAATAGACCATTCCTCTGCAGATGATCAGTTAGCTGTTTTACAACTACCCTTTCAAGAATGTTTGAGAGAAAAGGTTGGTTGAGATTAGCCTATAATTAGCTAAGATAGCTGGGTCAAGTGATGGCTTTTTAAGTAATGGTTTAATTACTACCACCTTAAAAGTCTGTGGTACATAGGCAACTAATGAAGATAGACTGATCATATTTAAGATCGAAGCATTAATTAATGGCAGGGCTTCCTTGAGCAGCCTGGTAGGAATGGGGTCTAATAGACATGTTGATGGTTTGGAGGAAGTAACTCATGAAAATAACTCAGAACAATCGGAGAGAAAGAGTCTAACCAAATACCAGCATTACTGAAAGCAGCCAAAGATAACGATATGTCTAATAGTTAAAATTTTATTAGCAAAGAAAGTCATGAAGTCATTACTAGTTAAAGTTAAAGGAATACTCCACTCAATAGAGCTTTGACTCTTTGTCAGCCTGGCTACAGTGCTGAAAAGAACCTGGGGTTGTTCTTATTTTCTTCAATTAGTGAGTAGTAAGTATGTCCTAGCTTTACGGAGGGCTTTTTTATAGAGCAACAGACTCTTTTTCCAGGCTAAGTGAAGATCTTCTGAATTAGTGAGACGCCATTTCCTCCAACTTATGGGTTATCTGCTTTAAGCTACGAGTTTGTGAGTTATACCACGGAGTCAGGCACTTCTGATTTAAGGCTCTCTTTTTCAGAGGAACTACAGCATCCAAAGTTGTGCTCAATGAGGATGTAAAACGACAAGATAATAGTCATGTTTATTGTATCTTTTCCTTAATATTGTAGTAACCATTTAAAATGTTGCTATTTTTATACATAGTCAAACTATATACAGTGTATCCATAAATTATTCACAGCACTTCACTTTTTCCACATTTTGTTATGTTACAGCCTTATTCCAGAATAGATGAAATTCATTTGTGCCTCAAAATTCTACTCACAACACCCCATAATGATGAGATTATTATTATTATTATTATTATTATTTTGCAAATTTATGTAAAAAACTGCAGTGCTGTGAATACTTTCTGGATGCACTGCATATGGACAAACAGATTACAGTTAACACAGGCGATCAGTTGTACAGCAAGTACTCCAGATAGATTTACCAGATAGTGCAACAACTTTTGTATTTCATAATGACTGCTGCAAATTAAGTCCAAAATACTCTGACTTAGGAGGTGGAATTTATGTTTATAGCTAAGCTTTACACTTTTAGACTGAGTGAGAGAAGCTACTGTCACAGAGCAATTTCTATCAAACTATATGCCAATATGGGTAAATATGCTCTCTCTCCTTCTAGTCCCCGTCAGTACTCTAGCTGCAGCATTTTGAATTAACTGAAGGCTTTTCAGGGAACTTTTAGGACAACCTGATAATAATGAATTACAGTAGTCCAGCCTAGAAGAAATAAATGCATGAATTACAATCGCATGAACAATCGGAGAGAAAGAGTCTAACCAAATACCAGCATTACTGAAAGCAGCCAAAGATAACGATATGTCTTTGGGATGGTTATGAGTAATTTTTTCTAATAGTTAAAATTTTATTAGCAAAGAAAGTCATGAAGTCATTACTAGTTAAAGTTAAAGGAATACTCGGCTCAATAGAGCTCTGACTCTTTGTCAGCCTGGCTACAGTGCTGAAAAGAAACCTGGGGTTGTTCTTATTTTCTTCAATTAGTGATGAGTAGTAAGATGTCCTAGCTTTTCAGGGAATACGGTTAAGTCTTCAATTTTCACACCATAAGTCAGAACAAGATCTAAAGTATGGTTAAAGTGGTGGGTGGACTCATTTACATTTTGAGCGAAGCCAATTGAGTCTAATAATAGATTAAATGCAGTGTTGAGGCTGTCATTCTCAGCATGTATGTGGATGTTAAAATCACCCACTATAATTATCTTATCTGAGCTAAGCACTAAGTCAGACAAAAGGTCTGAAAATTCACAGAGAAACTCACAGTAACGACCAGGTGGATGATAGATAACAACAAATAAAACTGATTTTTGCGACTTCTAATTTGGATGGACAAGACTAAGAGTCAAGCTTTCAAATGAATTAAAGCTCTGTCTGGGTTTTTGATTAATTAATAAGCTGGAGTGGAAGATTGCTGCTAATCCTCCCCCTCGGCCCGTGCTACGAGCATTCTGACAATTAGTGTGACTCGGGGGTGTTGACTCATTTAAACTAACATATTCATGTTGCTGTAACCAGGTTTCTGTAAGACAGAATTTACTAACAGGGACTTAGAAGAGAGAGATCTAATGTTTAATAGACCACATTTAACTGTTTTAGTCTGTGGTGCAGTTGAAGGTGCTATATTATTTTTTCTTTTTGAATTTTTATGCTTAAATAGATTTTTGAAACAGATATGTTCTTGATGTGACCAGGGCCTCTACTGGTGGTTGTCTCTCACTGCGGTATTGCATCACTCCGTGTTCCGGAGCACAGCGGTGTTTTGCTTTATCTGTTAGCTGTTTCATCTGCATAGTTAGATTGATCTAGATAACTAGGTAATGATTTGTTTCACAGTGTAATCTTCACGTGCCTTAACTAAAGCACTCTCTCTGCTGAATCACCTCTAAATTATTTACACATTATTCACTTTGTGTGTTTTTAGGAATCCGCTAGCTTAGCGCAGCTACTAGCTCTTAGCCGGTTTAGCATGGCAGCTTCTCCTGTCTCTCCCGCACTTTTCTGCTCTGGGTGTGAAATGTTTAGTTATTCCTGGGCCTCCTTTAGCAGTAACGGTACTTGTAATAAGTGTAGCTTATTCGTAGCTTTGGAGGCCAGGCTGGGCAAATTGGAGATTCGTCTCCGCACCCTGGAAAATCCTACAGCTAGCATTTTCACAAACATTTTATGTTTCAAATAGATATTTGAAACATAAAATGTTTTTTCTTCTTCGGTTGGTGGGACAACGTGCTGGCATCTTCTGGTTCAGACTGAGAAAGGAACCCGGAGCAAAAACAGAGAGACTTCTTTAAAAAAAAAAAAATGCTGCATTTATTAAGTATTTCCAGATGTCATCTTAAAAAACCTTGTGTGGATAACAGTTTTCATCAGACTTGAGATTTACTCAGTGTGGGAATGATTTTAATATTTGCAACAGCACAAGTCTGATCTGTCTGAATGGCCGCCGCACGAGAACATCACTGAAAAGAAATATAGGGTCAAAGTCAGCTTTATCAATGCCATATGTTCCGAACATACAGATGACTGAAACTGCAGAACTCCCCGAGGCCCATGGTGCAAGTGATAATAATAATAAAAAGATAATAGAAATGTAAAGATACACGAGAGACTAAAACCTGGTTCACACGGCAAGATTTTAAAATTATCTGTAGGTTTCCAAAACCTGAGAGACCACACATGTGAAGATAAAAAAAATCATAGATCTAACAGGTTTGGTCGTACAGTGTGTGGTGATCAGCCACACGGTAAAAGCAACACACATGAACAGATTTCACACACGAACATTCCCAGGTCAGACAGGAAATCTCGCAAAATCTCTCGAGATTAAACGTGACTTCAGAGTAAACAGAGATGTGAGATTGTGGACTATTTACAACAGAGGAAAAAAACAATGCAAAAACAAAAGGAGTTCTTTAAAGGAATGGAGGCAGCGCAACCACGAGACACTTTGGTAAGTCAGAACAGCTGTTTTGATGTTAGATTCCGCTCCATGTGTCCGTCACATTGCTTTCTGATTGGCTACATGTCACATTCAGCAGGCTGCGTGCTCGTTTGTACTCGGAGGACATAACACACACTGCGATATTGGGCCAAGACAATCCAACATGTTGAATATCCCTGATTTGCGATCGGAGCGCCCCCGACGTCCTTCCGAGCAGATCAGAGCGCTCTTAACACACCACACATGGCAGGAATATCTGATAAGATTATCTTTAGCGTCATCATGATTATCTGGGCGTCCTTAAGATTGTCAGAAGGGGAAGATTGGGTCCGATATCGGCCTAATTATCTTGCCGTGTGCACCAGGCATAAGGGCATGCAAAATAGAAAAATAAAGTAAGTGAAATGCAAATTATTAAACAAAATAAAACAGACATGATCAGAGTCCAAGTACAGATTTAATAAGACAGTGACAAGAAGCTAAATGACTGTACTGCGAGAAACTCTGTCACCAGTTCTCAGCCAATGACTGGAAGGGGGCTCAGGTAGATCACCAATGACAAAGCCAACACCCCCCCAACCCCATCAACAACTGTACCTGGACAACAATCTGAATGATGCTTACTGTCACTCTGAAAGAGAGCGGCACGCTGAAAACATCACCTACTGCTGCACTTCACCAGTTTTCACTACAGACAGAAGCCAGTTAGACAAATTTAAAAATAAAAGACTTGACCCGATCCTAAACCTGAACCCCTTTTGGTAATATATAATCCATATTATTAAGGTTATTACAAATGAATCCGACTGGGTGTTGTGTCTGTCTTTAACAACAGGTTATCATTTCCCCAGCTTCAGCACTGTACTGACAGAGCAAATTAATTAGTTACATACACTCAACAAAAATTAAATGCAACACTTTTGGGTTTGCTCCCATTTGTATGAGATGAACTCAAAGATCTAAATCTTTTCCACATACACAATATCACCATTTCTCTCAATATTGTTCACAAAACCAGTCTAAATCTGTGATAGTGACACTTCTCCTTTGCTGAGATAATCCATCCCACCTCACAGGTGTGCCATACCAAGATGCTGATTAGACACCATGATTAGTGCACAGGTGTGCCTTAGACTGCCACATAAAAGCCACTCTGAAGGTGCAGTTTTATCACACGCACAATGCCACAGATGTCGCAAGATTTGAGGGGAGCGTGCAGTTGGCATGCTTACAGCAGGAATGTCAACCAGAGCTCTTGCTCGTGTATTGATGTTCATGTACTCTACCATAAGCCGTCTCCAAAGTCGTTTCAGAGAATTTGGCAGTACATCCAACACCTCACAACCGCAGACCAAGTGTAACCACACCAGCCCAGGACCTCCACATCCAGCATGTTCACCTCCAAGATCGTCTGAGACCAGCCACTCGGACAGCTGCTGAAACAATCGGTTGCATAACCAAAGAATTTCTGCACAAACTGTCAGAAACCATCTCAGGGAAGCTCATCTGCATGCTCGTCGTCCTCATCGGGTCTCGACCTGACTCCAGTTTGTCATCGTAACCGACTTGAGTGGGCAAATGCTCACATTCGCTGGCGTTGGGCACGTTGGAGAGGGTGTTCTCTTCACGGATGATGTGAAGGAGAATGTGTTGCACTGCATGAGGCAAATGGTGGTCACACCAGATACTGACTGGTATCCCCCCCCAATAAAACAAAAACTTCACCTTTCAGAGTGGCCTTTTAGTTGTGGACAGTCTAAGGCACACCTGTGCACTAATCATGGTGTCTAATCAGCATCTTGGTATGGCACACCTGTGAGGTGGGATGATTATCTCAGCAAAGGAGAAGTGCTCACTATCACAGATTTAGACTGGTTTGTGAACAATATTTGACGGGAAATGGTCATATTGGGTATTGGAAAAAGTTTAGATCTTTGAGTTCATCTCATACAAAATGGGAGCAAACCAAAAGTGTTGCGTTTATATTTTTGTTGAGTTATTTAAATATTTTGTCTAGTGGCAATATCGCTTAATGTCAGTGTACCATGGATTTGAGGCTCTGATGGATGGGTGGATGGCACCACATTTCCACTGGCAACACAGACAGCTGCATTCAGCAAAATTTTCTGGGTTTCAAGACGTTAGACTGGTGGGGAGCTGGATTTGAGCGGATGTGGATACAGTCCATCCTCATTTTATGTTGCAAGCCATCATTCCAAAATGGAGTAAATTCATTTTTTCCCCCTCAAAATTCTAGTCACAACACCCAATAATGACAACATGGAAAACATTTTTTTTTTTCTGAAATTTTTGCAAATTTCTTAAAAATAAAAAACTAAGAAATGACATGTACATAAGTATTCACACTCATTGCTCAACACTTTGTTGATGCGCTTTTTGGCAGCAATTACAGCCTCAAGTCTTCGTGAGTATGATGCTACAAGCTTGGTGCACCTATCTCTGGGCAGTTTTGCTCATTCCCCTTTTCAAGCACCTCTCAAGCTCCATCAGGTTGGATGTGCCAATCTGATGTTGTACTCATGACCCCTTTAAATAATTATATTATGTGATCAAGACTTAATTGTCAAATATGTTCCTAGAACGTTAATGAATCATAGATTTGTACAGTTTGACGGATTTAACATATGTTGCTGGATTTAATTAATAGGTTGATTTCCAAATTGATGTGCATTTGTCATTATTTAGTAGGTGTTAATTTAAGTTTGTCTTATTCGAAACATATTTTTGTCCTGGTGGTGCAGTTCTGCTGTACAAGCCCGACACTCTCACCCGTGTATCTTTCCAGTCCAATAAAATACATTGTTGTCATTCTGCTCTCAATCCATTTAGTAATCACCAAAGCGTCAGTAGTCATTTGTTGACAAATGTGCGTTTTCACACCGGAGGACACGCGAGTGACGGCGGCAACAGGTTGCCATGTAATCCCTATGGAAGGACGTGTTGTGGCGCCACAAAATTCAAAGCCACTCAATGCGACGCGATGGATTGCGAATGAAGCGATTTTCCAATCCAATCCACTTTATTTGTATAGCACATTTAAACAACAAAACAGTTTATAAAGTGCTGCACATAAAAATATTATACAAACTGTACAAGACATAAACCAACTCATATACTAATAAATTAACATAAAAACAATAAAGTAAATAAAACACGCCAAAGACAACAGAGACAGAGATACAACTCACGCAGAGATAAAAGCCAGAGAATAAAAGTGGGTCTTCAGACGAGACTTAAAACACTCCACTGTGGGGGCTGTTCAAACGTGGAGAGGCAGAGCGTTCCAGAGTCTGGGCCCAGCCACAGAGAAGGCACTGTTCCCCCTGGTCTTGAGTCTCCTCCTAGGCACCACGAGCTGAAGCTGGCCTCAGACCTCAGAGCGCGCGCTGGGGCGTAGATTGGAGGAGGTCTACAATATTTGTGGGCCAGTCCGTTAAAGCTTTAAAAACAAATAAGAAAATTTTAAAATCAATTCTAAAATGAACAGGGAGCCAGTGCAAAGACGCAAGAATGGGTGTAATATGTTCATGTTTTTTTTGCTCCCAGTTAAGAGGCGTGCAGCAGCGTTCTGGACTAACTGCAATCTGTGAAGTGTATTTTGATTAATTCCAAAAAGAGTGAATTGCAGTAGTCCAGGCGTGGAAGAAATAAAGCATGCATGACGCGCCCCAAGTCTGAAAAGGATAAAATTGATTTAATTTTGGTTAAAAGATGAAGATGATAAAAGCTGGATTTAACAACCACAGTGACCTGCTTATCAGTTTAAAATCAGAGTCCATAATGACGCCAAGGTTGGTGGCTGTGGGCTTTGTGGTGTTGACTGAGAGGGCCCAGGTCTAATCGAGCTGTGGAACCGACACTGGGCCCAAACACAATCACCTCAGTTTTGTTCTCATTTAAGCTAAGAAAATTTTGAGCCAACCAAGCCTTGACATCTTCCAGGCACACAAGCAAGGGTGTCAGGGGGCTGCTAGAGTTCTTCTTAATAGGCAAGTAGATTTGAGTATCATCTGCATAAAAATGACAAGATATGCCATGTTTTCTAAACACCTGAACTAGAGGGATAAGGTACAGGGTAAAAAGAACAGGCCCAAGAATAGAACCCTGGGGGACTCCACAGTTCGGAGGAACAAAGGACGAAGTGGACTCCCCCAGCCTGACAGTAAACGAGCGGCCTGTAAGGTAAGAGTGAACCAGTCCAAGGCTGTCCCCCTGACACCCACACAGTTCTCAAGAAGGGATAAAAGAGTTGCATGGTCAGCTGTGTCGAAGGCAGCAGTCAGGTCTAAAAGCACTAAAATGGCAGAATCACCAGAATCAGTGATTAAAAGCAGGTCATTAAAAACCTTTTAAATTTGCAGACTCAGTGCTGTGAAACGATTTATAACCTGACTGAAAACTGTCTAAAATGCTGTTTGTTTCTAAAAACTCTTGTAGTTGTGCAAGAACAGCTTTTTCCAAAATCTTTGAAATAAAAGGAAGCTTAGATATGGGCCTATAATTAGAAATAACAGAGCTATCAAGACTCACTTTTTTTAAAAGAGGCTCAACTACAGCCTGCTTGCAGAACACAGGGACTTTTCCTGACATAAGGCTGCTGTTGACCAAAGCAACGACATCAGGGCCGATAGTTCCCCAGACCTCTTTAAAGAGTCGTGGGGGGCTACAGTCTGAGGGACAAAATGAAGGTTTGAGATTTTTAATAATGTTTGATACATCTGAAAATGACACAAGTTCAAACCGGTCCAACACAGCAGAACAGGTGTGAGCCATGATTGAACTGAAGTGACAGTCATCCCAGCCCTAATAGTGGCGACCTTATCACAAAAGAAATTTAAAAAAGCGATTACAAACACTTGAGTCACTTCCAAAGTGGTGGATTGGCCAGGGTTTAGCAAGATCCAATAGTTTTTAAAAGAACACGAGGTTTGTCCCAGTTATCAGAAATTAGATTAGAAAAATATTTTGCCTTTTCAGACCTGACCATATTTTGGAATTTTCTCCAACTATTTTTAAGAATTTGATAGGAGACGGTCAGTCCATCTTTCTTCCATTTGCACTCCGCCGATTTTGAGCGATTGGCGCATTTGTGGATATTGCGTCATGTTGCCCTCCTCCCCAAGTTGAAAATCTGAACTTTTTCGTCTTGTCGCGTCACAATGACCAAACAGGGATTGGATATGTAGTGATGTGGAGATGTCTGGAGTTTATACTTGGTGTGGACATGTCCTGTCTCTGGCAGCCAGCCTGTGAGCAGGACCTATGTCCCTTTTGTTATGTGCAGACACGAGTTGAGGAGCGCGGCCAGCGTTTGACTGAACCCAGCGCTAAAATAACCAGAAAGCGGTTCCAAAAACAAAACAAATTTATTTCCCTTTTGTGCAATAATTGTGTACAACATAAATGTGCATTTGTCTGGCGAGGTGAAGGACGGCGCGCTCTCCAGCGCCCAAATGGATCGAAGCCCGACGCTTCTGGACCCAGACTCACCGCCGAACACCCCCCAGGTGGACATGACAAACTGACTCTGTGAAGGATGGAAAAGGTGAGGTAAGTCAACAGCTACAACAAATATCCTTCAAAGGCACACACTATCAGCAACACATTCAGGTCTGAATTTAAGCTTTATGTAAATGAGCAGCTTCTCACAACAGGTGGAGGATCATCAGTCCGTACGCCACGGCAGTGAGAAGCGAGCTGCACAATTCTCATCAATGTTCAAATATACTGCGTAACAAAGCACCAAATTACTGTTAACACTTATTCAGACAATCATCACCTCTGATGTGTGCTGACAGCATGTGTCCCTCACCCGTCCTCCTTCACAGGCACGATGTGTCAAACCCAGACACGGTCCTCAGCGTCTCACAACCGAACGTCACAAGGTCGAGTTCCCGGCAATTCTGCTTGAACCACCCATGGCTTAAATGCAGAACGCCATCTCATTATCTGCTTCAGCTGAAAGTCTTTAAGTTTACACGTGAGCATCATCCACAGGTGCAGCTAATAATGCTGATGAGGGTGAAGGACTCTTCTGCCAGCACCGTCTCCACAGACAAAAACCAGTTTGCATACCACCTGGAGAGCAAAGAAAGAAAACATCAAATGTCCAGCCAAACCCCCCAACACACAACACCTTTTGTCCGATTGACCCCTTCCACCATCACACAATACCAGCTATTTAGAGAGGCGCAGAGGAAAGACTGAAATGTTGGTATTCAGTCAAGGTTCACGCAGCAAATGTTTGTATTTTATCATTCATAAAACGTTTAACACATTTGTTCTTCCGTAATTAATGACAGCAGTGTGACTTTCGGTGTGATAATTTCACTTTGGTGAACATGTTTTCTGTAACAATGTAACATAGCACCATTTAATTCATGGGATTTAACAAAAAAAACATGGTATTAACCATTCAGGAATTATGGGCATTTGTCTGTACACTCCTTCTATTTTCAATTCCGGTGAGGAACTGGGCAAACTAAATGTAAGAGATTTTAAATTCAAATCACTATTTTCACAGCCAAGACAAGATTAGAAGCAGTTATATAAACACCTTGTTGTGAAAGTGTAGTGACACGGACCCACAACAGGGGGCGCAAATGAACGGCCAATAGATGAGCCAAAAAGTAACAATTTAATGTTGTGAAATGTGCACAACGAACATACAGACAATCTCAGAATATAATTACAGTCAATCCACAAAAGGTGACGTGTGGGCAGGCTCGAGGATAGAAGACGTCTGTCCTGAGAAGAGCCGGAACCACACGATTTCCGCCGCCACAGAACCTGGTGAATACTGGAGCTGCCAAGTCCCGAATTCCCAGGTGATCACCGTCCCCGACTGTCGGATCTGGTACTGCTGGCGAGAACAAAGACAGTCAAGTGTGGGTGTGTGTACACCCAGTAACAACAATGGTGGGAATGCCACCTCCACCTCTCACTCAATACGTTGCAGCGATCCCTCAGAGGAAAAAGAGTGCCGTCTTGCACAGCCTCCACAAACTAAGGACCTGCAAACACTCACAATAAACAGATTCAGAAAATACCACAAAAAGGCTGAGGATATTACCTCTAATGAAGTACGATATCTCGGCGATGAGGTGGAGATGACGTCTGGGTTTTATGGAGTGCGATGATGTAGAATGTGTGACAGCTGTCAGGAATTAATGAGTGACAGCTGTCACTCCCGGCTGTGTCCGTGGCGGCAGCGCCCTCTCGTGCCTGAAGCCCACACTTCAGGCAGGGCGCCCTTTGATGGTGGGCCAGCAGTACCTCCTCTTCTGGCGGCCCACACAACACACCTAAATAGATCTTTGTCATTTGACTGGTGGTTTATAGGTCATGTGATATTGATCATTTGACATTTTGTTCTATTTAGCATGCATTTTGGTTCTATACATTTTGTGTTATTGCACTCCATGACCACCACTCACTCACACGAGCGGCGACAGCGCTTATCTTACAAACAAATGACGGGGTTTGAACTATCTTGTTGACGGTGCTCATTCTTCTAACACAAAAAAACAAATCCAGTATGCTGTAAGTCATCTGGAGCATTTGCAGTATTCACTGGGACGTCGGATGAAGAGCTCGACAAATTTCTGTTTCGACAAATTTCACCCACTCACTCAGCCATCTCAAATCTCTGCTTGTCCTCACATTCCCAGCGCTAAACTGACCTCTCATCAGTGTGCGTCTCACATGACAGAGTGCACATGTGTAGAACAGGTGATCAAAGCAGTGTGAGTGGCCGAAATGTTCGCCCAGCTGCATGTGTATGTGTCCATAAATGCTGTACCTGCACTCGAGCTGTCCATTCAGGGAGCGCACAAACAGGCTGACAGCTGTCACTGATCACCTGCTGTTAGTCCGGTGAAAAATCCCTTTATAGGTGTTTGATCAGTATATACTTACATTGCTAGATTTTATTTGTCCGGCTGGACTCCGTAGCTGCTGCTGAACTGTGCTAACAGTGCGCCAACTTCCCACATGTGCGCAAAATTGTCAGTTTGTAAAAATAATGAAAAGTGGCTAAGTGGTTCATGTGCTTGGTTCCAGTGTGGAAGGTTCCTGGTTCAAAGCCCACCTCTGCCACATTTCTCCATGTAATGTGGAGTTGCATCAGGGCATCTGGTGTAAAACTTGTGCCAAATCAACATCACATCCACCTTGGATCTGCTGTGGCAACTCTGAGTGAAAACAAGGGTGCAGCCAAAGGAACATACAAAAATACATTTTAGCAAAGATAATCTAAGTTCATAACTTCACATTCCTTTTCAAAAACATGAGGATGTCGACATTGTCTGGTGCAAGAGTAACAATAATATAACTTTATTTATAAATGTTTCAAGATAAATAAATTCATCTTTGATCAAAATTCAATCAGATCAGTGGTCCTGCCAAGCAGATGCTCCGAAAAAGTCAAAAATACTCAAAGGGATGGGTACTGATAAGATTTATTGATTTATCGATACCATGATCAATTCTGCTTATCGATCCGATTCCTTATCGATTCCCTTATGATACCTCTTGTGAATTTTCTGTGTACTAAAAGTAGGCTTTACAGGTTTTCTATGTTAACAACATTGCATTGAGTCTTAAAGTAAATAAATGTGAAATTGGTCACTGGATCCTTAAACTCTGGATATAATAAACTCTACATGGTGGATCCTTGATCTCTGGACATAAATAGAAATAAAGAAAAGTTTTTGCCAAAAGCATTTCCTTTCAGAAATTACTGGCATTAATGTCTCTCCATATCTAAGCTGAGCTCTTGTAGCTGGCTGTGCTGCACGTCAGGATGTAATTCATAAAGAATGCAGGACGTCTCATTTTGGGAGAAAAAAAAATGTTTTAGTCGATTGTAGTTTATTGTCTGTATTACAGTGTTTGGAAAGAGGTTGTCATTTTATTGAAAGCGGTAATTCGCTTTGAAGTTATTAATTCCAATCGGGCTCTGGGCAGAGAGCCGCGCAGCGTTTGGAGCTGTGCCAACGGAACGGAGGACAATTCTCATTTCTTGACTGCCACAAGACAAGAGTCCCAGTGAGTGCCTTTAATCCACTCACGATTAACATATTTTAATGGTTCTGAGAGGGGTTAAGAAGCAGA
The DNA here is from genome assembly GCF_902500255.1 of Thalassophryne amazonica. Classification (NCBI taxonomy): domain Eukaryota; kingdom Metazoa; phylum Chordata; class Actinopteri; order Batrachoidiformes; family Batrachoididae; genus Thalassophryne; species Thalassophryne amazonica. The sequence continues at coordinate 52,084,664 of NC_047117.1, forward strand.
CCTGCCACTTCTGAAGAGCAGTGAATGAAAGAACCAACAAGCCAGTGGATTGAAGCATTGCTTCATTGGGTCACGCTTCAAAGTGGAGTCGCACTGGAGAAACGGGTGATTACAGACCTGCTGCAGGGTCTGTAAACAATGCAGAGGAATAATCATTTTCCTGACAAACACCCTCAAAAACAATGGCTGCACTGAAGGGCCGATAAGGGAATCATCCGGTTCTCGATACCCAACCCTAAATACTCATTTACTGTAGCTGTGGAACTTCTGCCAGCTCAGTTGTGCAGGGCCTTCGAGCAAGATGCTCAATTCAGTGAGTGTATAAATGCACAGGTGAGAGATGGACACTTCATCCTTAAACTCCCTTCATTTTTCAGAGATGTAGAAATGCAGGACGTGTGCAGCAAGCAGAGCACAAGGCTGTTTTTAATATGACGTGGTGAATGCAGCTCCTCTAACTTCTACTCAGACTGATTTTACCATGACTGCATTGAAATGAAAGCAGTTATCTCTTTAAAAACAAGTCACCATAACAAACTTTACACTTGAGTAATCTTTGCAAGTAATCCACAGTTCATGTGTGCGCTGGTCTGTATGGACCACAGATCAACTATGATGTTTACACAACTACAACCCCTGGCAAAATTATGGAATCACCGGCCTCAGAGGATGTTCATTCAGTTGTTTAATTTTGTAGAAAAAAAGCAGATCACAGACATGACACAAAACTAAAGTCATTTCAAATGGCAACTTTCTGGCTTTAAGAAACACTATAAGAAATCAAGAAAAAAAGATTGTGGCAGTCAGTAACGGTTACTTTTTTAGACCAAGCAGAGGAAAAAAAATATGGAATCACTCAATTCTGAGGAATAAATTATGGAATCACCCTGTAAATTTTCATCCCCCAAACTAACACCTGCATCAAATCAGATCTGCTCGTTGACATTGACCCTATGTGTCTTTTTGCAAGGAATGTTTTCACAGTTTTTGCTCTATGGCAAGATGCATTATCATCTTGAAAAATGATTTAATCATCCCCAAACATCCTTTCAATTGTCCAAAATATCAACGTAAACTTGTGCATTTATTGATGATGTAATGACAGCCATCTCCCCAGTGCCTTTACCTGACATGCAGCCCCATATCATCAATGACTGTGGAAATTTACATGTTCTCTTCAGGCAGTCATCTTTATAAATCTCATTGGAACGGCACCAAACAAAAGTTCCAGCATCATCACCTTGCCCAATGCAGATTCGAGATTCATCACTGAATATGACTTTCATCCAGTCATCCACAGTCCACGATTGCTTTTCCTTAGCCCATTGTAACCTTGTTTTTTTTCTGTTTAGGTGTTAATGATGGCTTTTGTTTAGCTTTTCTGTATGTAAATCCCATTTCCTTTAGGCGGTTTCTTACAGTTCGGTCACAGACGTTGACTCCAGTTTCCTCCCATTCGTTCCTCATTTGTTTTGTTGTGCATTTTTCAATTTTTGAGACATATTGCTTTAAGTTTTCTGTCTTGACGCTTTGATGTCTTCCTTGGTCTACAGTATGTTTGCCTTTAACAACCTTCCCATGTTGTTTGTATTTGGTCCAGAGTTTAGACACAGCTGACTGTGAACAACCAACATCTTTTGCAACATTGCGTGATGATTTACCCTCTTTTAAGAGTTTGATAATCCTCTCCTTTGTTTCAATTGACATCTCTCGTGTTGGAGCCATGATTCATGTCAGTCCACTTGGTGCAACAGCTCTCCAAGGTGTGATCACTCCTTTTTAGATGCAGACTAACGAGCAGATCTGATATGATGCAGGTGTTAGTTTTGGGGATGAAAATTTACAGGGTGATTCCATAATTTTTCCTCTGCTTGGTCTAAAAAAGTAACCGTTACTGACTGCCACAATCTTTTTTTCTTGATTTCTTATAGTGTTTCTTAAAGCCAGAAAGTTGCCATTTGAAATGACTTTAGTTTTGTGTCATGTCTGTGATCTGCTTTTTTTCTACAAAATTAAACAACTGAATGAACATCCTCCGAGGCCAGTGATTCCATAATTTTGCCAGGGGTTGTAGCAGTAAACATTACAACATTCCAGTATTTGACTGAACACACATCATAACGGCTAATTTTGTATTAAATACAAAATTACAGATTTAGCCTTTTAAGTTTTTATATGCAGTAGTTCCTACTTTTCAATATGACATAGTAATTGTTTACTTGCACGATGAAACTCACCTCTCAGACATCTAATGACTAAAGAGCAAATGCCATTTAGTCAAAATACTGAAGCCAAGTCTCAAGTCAATCATTTTGCAACAAACTGTGAAAACAAAAACATAATTGATCACCTGTGTGCACATCTTCAGTTCTACAAAGGAGCAATGGGGAAAGAGAACGTACAGCATTTACTGTATGCACTGGTAAGCTGTAGGACTCAGGCAAACCCATCTCTTCAATGGAGAAAAAAATGTGTACAATATAAACAACAGGATAAATATTTTCTCCATACACACCGTGGGAAGCTCCAGTGGCGGCATCAGAAGTGTCTGCTTTGCATCTGTGGTGATCACTGCAGAGAAAAGAGTACAAGGCAAGTATGGGATGACTAATGTGTACAGTTATGGGCCTTTCACACTGCATGCCTCATCTGCATATTTTGACGTTTCCCCTCACGTTGGACATGGACATGTTTTGTGTCTGCCAGAACCACAATTTTAAGAGAAAAAAAGCAGAACGAGTCACCCAACACCCTGCTTGCAGAAGCTTTTTTCAGTGGCTGCTCGGAGTGACGCTGAGCCAAGAAGGACTGATCAGAGGTACACACAGCAGCCAGGATTCAGGCCACAGCCCCAGGCAGAGAGAAACACAGCAGCCAGAGTGATGGAGCAGACCCACTCAATCTGAAATTCTTCATTTTTGGATATATACAAACACACAGTTTGAGCAACAGAGCTTCTGCAAATTGTCTGAGGTTAGAGTAATCAAAAATAAAATGTGACTTCACTGCACTACTGAAGGTTCATGATTGGCTAATGTTAGCTTAGCCTTAAGCTGTCGAAGGGTAAAGGTTGAGTTAATGAGTCTGTGATCGGACTGACGACACAGTAAAGACGTTCCACCTCAACACAAGGCACAAATTCCAAATCTTAACACCTTTAACATAAACACAATGATGTTTTACAGTCATTTGAATGTTTGATTTTTGAAATAATGTTGCTTGCATAGTATAACTGGAGCCCCTCATTTTGAACAGGTGTTGGACATCTTGTGGTAAAAGTTTTTTTTATTTTTAAAATAATTTGTTTTATGCTATAATCAATCAGGTCCCAAAATTTTAAAATGTGTAAACAGACAATGGATTTGTTGGCTCACAATTTGGTTTATTCCACTGTAAAACATTGCAGTTGCATTTAGTTATGTCCACTTGCTTCCTCTCCACATAAAGAGCTCTTACAAGTTTTGGATGTTGAACTCAACTTTACAACTCAACTCAACTTGTAAAGTTGAGTTCAACATCCAAAACAATAAGAGGTCTTTATGTTGAAGAGAGGTAGCAAGTGGACACAACTAAATGCAGCAGCATGTTTTAGATGCTATTTTAGCATGTTCTTGTGGCTTTCTTGTGTTGTGAAAATGCTGAGTTTGTATTATTTTTGTAGGTGGTTCCCCAAACTTCAATACAATAGGTCATGTACGGAACAAGTAATGAATGATATAAGGTAACTAATGAGTGTTGGGGAGGAAGTATTTATACAAAATGGCATTGGCTTTTGACATTTTTGATTTAACAATTTAGATGTGTTTTCCAACTAAATTTATTATCAATGAAAATCCCAAGAAATTTAGTTTCATTTACAAGTTTGATTTCAATATTGTGTACCAGAGGTTAGATGAAGTCACTGTCAAGTCATGAATCAGCAAGTCCCAAGTCCAGTCTGAAGTCAGCGTGCAAATAATTGGTGGTCATTATAACTTCAGACTTGACTTGGGACTTGCTGATTCATGACTTGAGAGGGACTTGATGGTGACTGCGTCCCACCTCTGTCGTGTACTATTACTGGGTTTATTTCCAAATATGATACACTTTGTTTTACCAAAATTAAGCAATACTTTATTTGACTCAAACCATTCTTTAAGCTTCTGCAGTTCCCTCTCCATCATGTCCAGAACCCGTCCCAAATGATTCCCACGACAAAACACAGTCGTGTCATCAGCAAATAAAATGCAACTCATAAACTTAGAAAACAAACACATGTCATTAATGTATAAAAGAAACAACAAAGACCCAAAGACTGAGCTCTGGGGCCACAAGCGCACTTCAAAAATTCAGAATTTATCTCACCAATTTGAACATATTGATCCATATTGTGCAGATAACTTGCTATCCAATCATGAGCTAATCTTTGATACCATACTTCCATAATTTATCCAATAAGGTATGATCGATGGTATCATATGAGTTAATTTATTTATTTAATTTTGAATGTATTTAATTTATATATATATATATATATAAAACCTTGCCAACCCCTAGAGCAAGCACACAGGTGACAGTGGTAAGGAAAAACTCCCTTTGATGATTTGAGGAAGAAACCTCAAGCAGACCAGACTCAAAGGGGTCAATCAATCAATCAATTTTTTTATATAGCGCCAAATCACAACAAACAGTTGCCCCAAGGCGCTTTATATTGTAAGGCAAGGCCATACAATAATTATGTAAAACCCCAACGGTCAAAACGACCCCCTGTGAGCAAGCACTTGGCTACAGTGGGAAGGAAAAACTCCCTTTTAACAGGAAGAAACCTCCAGCAGAACTAGGCTCAGGGAGGGGCAGTCTTCTGCTGGGACTGGTTGGGGCTGAGGGAGACCCTCTGCTTGGGCCATGCTACCAACACAATTGACAATTCAAGTATACAGGAAATTTTGGAAGTCTATGCTGGTGCACAGGATGAAAGGCTTGCAGAAGAAGACACCCAGTCCCATCTCTGGATGGAACCGCACCTCAAAGAAAAAAAAAAAAAAAACAGAATCAGACGGCAGAAACACAACAAATTCAGTATTATTTGTCAGCATGAAGCAACAAGAAAAACAGGAGAAATGTTAAGGTGCCCTAGCCCTAAGCTTCACTAAAAGTCCCAGACTAAAGTTGTAGAATATCTCACAGTAAAATGCCGCCCTCACCATCTGCTGTGGGAATTTACAGCAGTGTTTATTGTGGCCGTCTACGTCCCCCCACGAGCTAATGCTAACGAAGCTCTGAAGCAGCAACATAACTCCATCAGCTTGCATCAAAATAAACATCAGATGTGCTGTATGTAGCAACAGGGGACTTCAACCATGTAAACCTGCAAGATATTCTCCTCAAGTTCCACCAGCATGTAAACATTACCACACGAGGGGAAAACACGCTGGACAAAGTGTATATACGAGGGCTGTCCGTAAAGTATAGGTCCTTTTTATTTTTTTCAAAAACTATATGGATTTCATTCATATGTTTTTACGTCAGACACGCTTGCACCCTCGTGCGCATGCGTGAGTTTTTCCATGCCTGTCGGTGACGTCATTCGCCTGTGAGCACTCCTTGTGGGAGGAGTCGTCCAGCCCCTCGTCGGAATTCCTTTGTCTGAGAAGTTGCTGAGAGACTGGCGCTTTGTTTGATCAAAATTTTTTCTAAACCTGTGAGACACATCGAAGTGGACATGGTTCGAAAAGTTAAGCTGGTTTTCAGTGAAAATTTTAACAGCTGATGAGAGATTTTGATGTGATTCTGTCGCTTTAAGGACTTTTCACGGTGCGAGACGTCGCTCAGCGCTCTCAGGCAGCGTCATCAGCCTGTTTCAAGCTTAAAACCTCCACATTTCAGGCTCTATTGATCCAGGACGTCGTGAGAGAACAGAGATGTTTCCGAAGAAGTCGGTTTCAGCATTTTATCCGGATATTCCACTGTTAAAGGAGATTTTTTTAATGAAAGACGTGCGGACGGGTCCGTGCGGACGGGTCCGTGCGGACGGGTCCGTGCGGACGGGTCCGTGCGGACGGGTCCGTGCGGACGCGGCGCGGCGGCACAGGAAAAACACCTCCGTGTTGATAACCATTTGTAAAATCCAGGCGGCTTTTGATGGCTTTCAGTGGAGTGAGTATATGAGAAATTGTTTATCAGCTGGAGATGTTCCAACTTGTCCTCAAGGCTTCCAACAGAGGTGTTTTTCCTGTGGCGGAGCGTCGCGGCGGCTGCGAGCCGACGCTGCAATCTGCCCGCATGTCTTTCATTAAAAAAATCTCCTTTAACAGTGGAATATCCGGATAAAATGCTGAAACCGACTTCTTCTGAAACTTCTCTGTTCTCTCACGATGTCCTGGATCAACAGAGCCTGAAATGTGGAGGTTTTAAGCTTGAAACAGGCTGATGACGCTGCCTGAGAGCGCTGCGCGACGTCTCGCACCATGAAAAGTCCTTAAAGCGACAGTATCACCTCAAAATCTCTCATCAGTTGTTAAAATTTTCACTGAAGACCAGCTTAATTTTTCGAACCATGTCCACTTCGATGTGTCTCACAGGTTTAGAAAAAAGTGTGATCAAACAAAGCGCCAGTCTCTCAGCAACTTCTCAGACAAAGGAATTCCGACGAGGGGCTGGACGACTCCTCCCACAAGGAGTGCTCACAGGCGAATGATGTCACCGACAGGCGTGGAAAAACTCACGCATGCGCACAAGGGTTCAAGCATGTCTGACGTAAAAACATATGAATGAAATCCATATAGTTTTTGAAAAAAACAAAAAGGACCTATACTTTATGGACAGACCTCGTAAATATAAGTGGAGCTTACAGAGCAGCCCCCCCGCCCCCATCTCGGTGCCTCAGACCACATCTCACTCCTCATGCTTCCTACTTACAGTCCAGTGTCAAAAAGCAGGGACACCATCACAAAGACCATCTCTGTGTGGCCAACTGGTGCTGTGTCCATGCTTCAAGACTGCTTTGAGACCACCGACTGGCAAATGTTCAAAGCAGCTGCAACAACAGGGAGCGATGTGGACCTGGCGGAATACTCATCGACTGTGCACTGCTACGTCCAGAGCTGCATAGACAATGTGACCACCTCCAAAACCATCACCATCAGGCCAAACCAGAAACCATGGATGACTGGAAAGGTGCGCTCCCTGCTGAAAATTTGTGATGCTGCATTCAAAGACAGCGATACAATAGCACTCAGAGCAGCCAGATGGAACCTGTCGGCGGGAATAAAAAGAGTTAAGTCCACATATGCCCTCAAGGTTCAAGGCCACCTCCAATCTAATGACCCACGGAGCACGTGGAGGGGCATCAAATGCATCACAGACTACAAAAACAATGTAGCACAGTGCTCTGCAGACCCAGCGCTCCCGGACACTCTGAACGCCTTCTATGCACGTTTTGAGGCGTCCAACACCACCACCCCCCTCCAGAGTCCCTCCCTCCCCCAAAGACCCCCAGTCAGCAACATCACTACAGCTGAGGAACGTGCTGCAGAGGAGCAACCCCAAAAAGGCCCCGGGCCCTGATGTAATACCAGGGAGTTTCCTAAAAGACTGTGCACACCAGCTGTCTGAGGTTCTGGCGGATATATTCAACATCTCTCTGTCCCAAACCAGAGTTCCGCCGTGCCTCAAGACATCAAGGATAATCCCCCCCCAATAATTCTACCAATAATGTAAATAGCGACAGACATATTTGTGGATCTCAACTGCTGTTTTGCGCTGAGAATGTCTCAGTATTGCGTAACTGAGCAAGGTGATGAATGCAATCATTCTAAGTGATGTGTGTGTGCATTGATACCACACTTTAGAGGAGCACGGGTGACTAAAACATATACCTTGGTATTTATAAAGCAATTTACTATATATTGTTCATTTCAACGACATTTTGTGGAGCCCCTCCAACTTTTACCCCAGCTCCCCCTACAAAACTTTCCTGGTGCCGCCACTGTTACAAATTAAGCTTTATATACACTGCATATAGGATTTTTAGAGGCTTTGAATACAGTAGTTACATAGTGCTCACATTCTCTCTCTCTCTCATACAATTGAGTGATACAGAGGGTACTTCAGCTGACACTGAACCAGGCTATATCACTTGCAGTAGCAGTAGTGGTAGCACCCACCTTGCCCCCACTGAGACCGATATTGCATGTGGTGATGGGGACCTCCTCCACCAAAAACCAAAAGGACCTCTGCAGTATGGGACTCTTTCACCGTTTGTGAAAATGATCCCTCCAAAGCCATGCATAAGCTTTTGAATAATCACTAAAATGTCTGACACATCCATGCGGTGCTTATTATCCATCCATCCATCCATTTTCTTCCGCTTTATCCGGAGTCGGGTTGCGGGGGCAGCAGCTCAAGCAAAGCTGCCCAGACCTCCCGATCCACACACACCAACCCCAGCTCCTCCGGGGGAACCCCAAGGTGTTCCCAAGCCAGCTGAGAGGTAGTCCCTCCAGTGTGTCCTGGGTCTTCCCTGGGGCCTCCTCCCAATGGGACGTGCCCAGAACACCTCTCCAGCGAGGCATCCAGGGGGCATCCGGAAAAGATGCCCGAGCCACCTCAACTGACTCCTTTCGATGTGGAGGAGCAGCAGCTCGACTCCGAGCTCCCCCGAGTGACCGAGCTCCTCACCCTATCTCTAAGGGAGCGCCCAGCCACCCTGCGGGGGAAACGCATCTCGGCTGCTTGTACTCGCGATCTTGTTCTTTTGGTCATGAGCCAAATCTCATGACCATAGGTGAGGATCGGAACGTTGATCGATCTGTAAATCGAGAGCCTTACCCCCCCTACTCAGCTCTCTCTTCACCACGACGGTCCGATACAGCGACCGCATCACTGCAGATGCTGCACCAATTCATCTATCGATCTCACGCTCCATCCGTCCCTCACTCGTGAACAAGACCCCAAGATACTTAAACTCCTCCACTTGAGGCAAGGACACTCCACCGACCTGAAGAGGGCAAAGCACCTTTTTCCGGTCGAGAACCATGGCCTTGGATTTGGAGGTGCTGATCTTCATCCCGGATGCTTCGCACTCGGCTGCAAACTGCCCCAGTGCACGCTGAAGGTCCTGATTTGACAAAGCCAACAGAACCAAACAGCAAACAGCAGTGACGAGATTCTGTGGTTCCCAAACCAGACCCCCTCTACACCCTGGCTGCGCCTAGAAATTCTGTCCATAAAAATAATGAACAGAACCGGTGACAAAGGGCAGCCCTGGCGGAGGCCAACGTGCACTGGAAACAGGTTTGACTTACTAGCGGCAATGTGAACCAAGCTCCCGCTGAGGTTGTACAGGGACCGGATAGCCCTGTACTCCCGGAGCACTCCCAGCAGGGTGCCCCAAAGGACACGGTCGAACGCCTTCTCCAGATCCACAAAACACATGTGGACTGGTTGGGCGAACTCCCATGAACCCTCGAGCACCCGATGGAGCGTGTAGAGCTGGTCCAGTGTGCCGCGACCAGGATGAAAACCACACTGCTCCTCCTGAATCCGAGGTTCGACCATCGGTCGAATTCTCCTCTCCAGTACTCTGGAATAGACCTTACTGGGGAGGCTGAGGAGTGTGATCCCCCTATAGTTGGAACACACCCTCCGGTCCCCCTTCTTAAAGAGAGGGACCACCACCCCGGTCTGTCAGTCCAGAGGCACTGTCCCCGATGTTGCAGAGGCGTGTCAGCCAAGACAGTCCCACAACATCCAGAGACTTAAGGTACTCAGGACAGATTTCATCCACCCCAGGAGCCTTGCCACTGAGGAGCTTTCTAACCACCTCAGTGACTTCGGCCTGGGTAATGGATGAGTCCGCCTCTGAGTCTCCAATCTCTGCTTCCTCTTCGGAAGACGTGACGATGGGATTGAGGAGATCCTCAGGGTGTCCTGGTGCCACGTGCACTTATGGACACCCTTGTGCTCGAACATGGTGTTCGTGATGGACAAACTGTGACTAGCACAGAAGTCCAACAACTGAACACCACTCGGGTTCAGATCGGGGAGGCCGTGCTTCCCGATCACCCCCCCCTCCACTGTCGTCGCCCATGTGGGCGTTGAAATCCGCCAGGAGAACAATGGAGTCCCCAATAGGAGCACTATCAAGTACCCCTCCCAGGGACTCCAGGAAGGTTGGGTACTCTGCACTGCCGCTCGGCCCATAGGCCGAGACAACGGTGAGAGACCTGTCCCCGACCCGAAGGTGTAGGGACGCGACCCTCTCATTCACTGGAGTGAACTCCAACACCTGGCGACTGAGCTGGAGAGCAATAAGCAATGCAACCCCAGCTCTCCGCCTCTCCCCGTTGGCAACGCCAGAAAAATGAAGCGTCCAGCCCCTCTCCAGGAGTTGGGTACCAGAGCCCAAGCTGTGCGTGGAGGTGAGCCCGACTACCTCTAGTCAGTATCTCTCAACCTCCCACACAAGCTCAGGCTCCTTCCCCCCTAGTGAGGTGACATTCCACATCCCAACAGCCAGGGGCTGTGAGCATAGACCGGGACACAGGTCCACCCGCCCTCGACCGCCACCCAATCCTCTCTGCACCCGACCCCCATGGCCCCCTCTGCAGGTGGTGAACCCACAGGAGGGCGGGCCCACGTTGCTCTTTCGGGCTGAGCCCGGCCGGACCCCATGGGCTAAGGCCTGGCCACCAGGGCTCGCACGCGAGCCCCAACCCCGGGCCTGGTTCCAGGGTGGGGCCCCGGCTCTGCCATACCGGGTGATGTCTCGGTCCTTGATTTTTACTGGTCATGGAGGTTCTGAGGTGGTGCTCATTATTCATGACTTTATTATTCGGTGGGACCAGAGCTTAAGGCTGACCATGTGTGTGTGTTCGCGCACATACGCTTTCAACCGAAGGGCCCCAGTGACCTCCCCCTGGTGCTCCCAGTCAACATACCAAGTTTGGTGTTGATTGCTTAATTACTGTGGCTGTGTATAGCAAACACACACAAACACATGGTCAGCTTTATATATTAGAGAAGAAGATGAGAAGATGAGAAAACACAAGATGACTTACACTGCAAGATCGGATTTTAAGGTTCTGTTATTAGTTTATAAAATTGTTCATGGACTTGCACCTCCCTATCTGGCTGACTTGGTAAGCCCTTATGTACCTGCTTGGGTCTTGCGTTTACAGGGTGCAGGACTTTTTGTGTTCCCAGGGTGAATAAAAAGCCTGCCGGTCACAGAGCTTTCTCCTACCGTGCACCAGCTCTGTGGAACAATCTCCTGGCACACATATGACAGTCGGATACTGTGGAGACATTTAAATCACGTTTAAAGACTCATTTGTTTTCCTTGTTTGATCATTAGTTTAATTGTGTTATGTGTTTGTGCATCTCTGACTCTTGCTTGCCTCTACTGGTGGTTGACTCTCACTGCGGTATTGTATCACGTCCCGTTCCGGAGCACAGCGGTGCTTTGCTGTATCTGTTAGCTGTTTAATCTGCATAGTTAGATTGATCTAGATAACTAGATAACGATTTGTTTCACAGTGTAATCTTCACGTGCCTTAACTAAAGCACTCCCTCTAAATTATTTACACATTATTCACTTTGTGTGTTTTTAGGAATCCGCTAGCTTAGCGCATCTACTAGCTCTTAGCCGGTTTAGCATGGCGGCTTCTCCTGTCTCTCCCGCACTTTTCTGCTCTGGGTGTGAAATGTTTAGTTATTCCTCGGCCTCCTTTAGCAGTAACGGTACTTGTAATAAGTGTAGCTTATTCGTAGCTTTGGAGGCCAGGCTGGGCGAATTGGAGATTCGGCTCCGCACCTTGGAAAATCCTACAGCTAGCCAGGCCCCTGTAGTTGGTGCGGACCAAGGTAGCTTAGCCGCCGTTAGCTGTCCCCCAGCAGATCCCTACCAGCCAGGAAAGCAGGCCGGCTGGGTGACTGTGAGGAGGAAGCGTAGTCCTAAACAGAAGCCCCCTGTACACCACCAACCCGGTCACATCTCTAACCGTTTTTCCCCACTCGGCACCACACCCGCCGAGGAACAAACTCTGGTTATTGGCGACTCTGTTTTGAGAAATGTGAAGTTAGCGACACCAGCAACCATAGTCAATTGTCTTCCGGGGGCCAGAGTAGGCGACATTGAAGGAAATTTGAAACTGCTGGCTAAGGCTAAGCGTAAATTTGGTAAGATTGTAATTCACGTCGGCAGTAATGACACCCAATTACGCCAATCGGAGGTCACTAAAATTAATATGGAATCGGTGTGTAACTTTGCAAAAACAATGTCGGACTCTGTAGTTTTCTATGGGCCCTTCCCCAATCTGACCGGGAGTGACCTGTTTAGCCGCATGTTGTCCTTGAATTGCTGGCTGTCTGAGTGGTGTCCAAAAAATGAGGTGGGCTTTATAGATAATTGGCAAAGCTTCTGGGGAAAACCTGGTCTCGTTAGGAGAGACGGCATCCATCCCACTTTGGATGGAGCAGCTCTCATTTCTAGAAATCTGGCCAATTTTATTAAAGCCTCCAAACCGTGACTATCCAGGGTTGGGACCAGGAAGCAGAGTTGTAGTCTTACACACCTCTCTGCAGCTTCTCTCCCCCTGCCATCCCCCCAATACCCCATCCCCATAGAGACGGTGCCTGCTCCCAGACCACCAACAACCAGTAAAAATCTATTTAAGCATAAAAATTCAAAAAGAAAAAATAATATAGCACCTTCAACTGCACCACAAACTAAAACAGTTAAATGTGGTCTGTTAAACATTAGGTCTCTCTCTTCTAAGTCCCTGTTAGTAAATGATATAATAATTGATCAACATATTGATTTATTCTGCCTTACAGAAACCTGGTTACAGCAGGATGAATATGTTAACAACCAGTCAACACCCCTGAGTCACACTAACTGTCAGAATGCTCGTAGCACAGGCCGAGGGGGAAGATTAGCAGCAATCTTCCACTCCAGCTTATTAATTAATCAAAAACCCAGACAGAGCTTTAATTCATTTGAAAGCTTGACTCTTAGTCTTGTCCATCCAAATTGGAAGTCCCAAAAAACAGTTTTATTTGTTATCTATCGTCCACCTGGTCGTTATTGTGAGTTTCTCTGTGAATTTTCAGACCTTTTGTCTGACTTAGTGCTTAGCTCAGATTAGATAATTAGAGTGGGTGATTTTAACATCCACATAGATGCTGAGAATGACAGCCTCAACACTGCATTTAATCTATTAATAGACTCAATTGGCTTCGCTCAAAATGTAAATGAGTACCCACCACTTTAACCATACTTTAGATCTTGTTCTGACTTATGGTATGGAAATTGAAGACAAAACAGTATTCCCTGAAAACCCCCTTCAGTCTGATCATTTCTTAATAACATTTACATTTACTTTAATGGACTACCCAGCAGTGGGGAATAGGTTTCATTACAGTAGAAGTCTTTCGGAAAGCGCTGTAACTAGATTTAAGGATATGATTCCTTCTTTGTTATGTTCTCCAGTGCCATATACCAACACAGTGCAGAGTAGTTACCTAAACTCTGTGAGTGAGATACATTATCTCGTCAATAGTTTTACATCCTCATTGAGCACAACTTTGGATGCTGTAGCTCCTCTGAAAAAGAGAGCCTTAAATCAGAAGTGCCTGACTCTGTGGTATAACTCACAAACTCACAGCTTAAAGCAGATAGCCCGTAAGTTGGAGAGGAAATGGCGTCTCACTAATTTAGAACATCTTCACTTAGTCTGGAAAAAGAGTCTGTTGCTCTATAAAAAAAAAAGCTCTCCGTAAAGCTAGGACATCTTACTATTCATCACTAATTGAAGAAAATAAGAACAACCCCAGGTTTCTTTTCAGCACTGTAGCCAGGCTGACAAAGAGTCAGAGCTCTATTGAGCCGAGTATTCCTTTAACTTTAACTAGTAATGACTTCATGACTTTCTTTGCTAATAAAATTTTAACTATTAGAGAAAAAATTACTCATAACCATCCCAAAGACGTATCGTTATCTTTGGCTGCTTTCAGTGATGCCGGTATTTGGTTAGACTCTTTCTCTCAGATTGTTCTGTCTGAGTTATTTTCATAAGTTACTTCATCCAAACCATCAACATGTCTATTAGACCCCATTCCTACCAGGCTGCTCAAGGAAGCCCTACCATTATTTAATGCTTCGATCTTAAATATGATCAATCTATCTTTATTAGTTGGCTATGTACCACAGGCTTTTAAGGTGGCAGTAATTAAACCATTACTTAAAAAGCCATCACTTGACCCAGCTATCTTAGCTAATTATAGGCCAATCTCCAACCTTCCTTTTCTCTCAAAAATTCTTGAAAGGGTAGTTGTAAAACACGCAACTGATCATCTGCAGAGGAATGGTCTATTTGAAGAGTTTCAGTCAGGTTTTAGAATTCATCATAATACAGAAACAGCATTAGTTAAGGTTACAAATGATCTTCTTAGGGCCTCAGACGACAGTGGACTCATCTCTGTGCTTGTCCTGTTAGACCTCAGTGCTGCTTTTGATACTGTTCACCATAAAATTTTATTACAGAGATTAGAGCATGCCATAGGTATTAAAGGCACTGCGCTGTGGTGGTTTGAATCATATTTATCTAATAGAATACAATTTGTTCATGTAAATGGGGAGTCTTCTTCACAGATTAAGGTTAATTACGGAGTTCCACAAGGTTCTGTGCCAGGACCAATTTTATTCACTTTATACATGCTTCCCTTAGGCAGTATTATTAGAAAGCATTGCTTACATTTTCATTGTTACGCAGATGATACCCAGCTTTATCTATCCATGAAGCCAGAGGACACACACCAATTAGTTAAACTGCAGGAATGTCTTACAGACATAAAGACATGGATGACCTCTAATTTCCTGCTTTTAAATTCAGATAAAACTGAAGTTATTGTACTTGGCCCCACAAATCTTAGAAACATGGTTTCTAACCAGATCCTTACTCTGGATGGCATTACCCTGATCTCTAGTAATACTGTGAGAAATCTTGGAGTCATTTTTGATCAGGATATGTCCTTCAATGCGCATATTAAGCAAATATGTTGTTACGTGTCGACGCGGGTTGAGGAGCGGACCTGCGTCTGACGGAACCCAGCGCTAAAACAACCAGAAAGCGGTTCCAATAACAAAACAATTTTATTTTTCCCCCTTCTGTGCAATACAAAGTGTACAAACATAAACTGCGTCAGTCTGGCGGAGTGAAGGACGGCACACTCTCCAGCGCCCAAAAGGTGGACACGACAAACCGACTCTGCAAAGGATAGAAAAGGTGAGGTAAGTCAGCAGCTACAACTAATATCCTTCAAAGGCACACACTATCAGCAACACATTCAGGTCTGAATTTAAGCTTTATGTAAATGAGCAGCTTCTCACAACAGGTGGAGGCTCATCAGTCCGCACGCCACGGCAGTGAAAAGCGAGCTGCACAATTCTCATCAATGTTCAATTCTACTGCGTAATAAAATACCAAGTTACTGTTAACGATTATTCAGATAATCAATCACCTCTGATGTGTGCTGACAGCATGTGTCCCTCACCCGTCCTCCTTCACAGGCACGATGTGTCAAACCCAGGCGCGGTCCTCAGCGTCTCACAAACGAACGTCACAAGGTCGAGTTCCCGGCAATTCTGCTTGAACCACACATGGCTTAAATGCAGAACGCCATCTCATTATCTGCTTCAGCTGAAAGTCTTTAAGGTTGCACGTGAGCACCATCCACAGGTGCTGCACATTACGTTGATGAGGGTGAAGGACTCTTCTGCCAGCACCTTCTCCACAGACAATAAATCAGTTAGCATACCACCTGGAGAGCAAAGAAAAGAAAAGAACACCCAAATGTCCAGCCAAACCCCCCAACACACAACATATGTAGGACTGCTTTTTTGCATTTGCGCAATATCTCTAAAATTAGAAAGGTCTTCTCTCAGAGTGATGCTGAAAAACTAATTCATGCATTTATTTCCTCTAGGCTGGACTATTGTAATTCATTATCAGGTTGTCCTAAAAGTTCCCTAAAAAGCCTTCAGTTAATTCAAAATGCTGCAGCTAGGGTACTGACGGGGACTAGAAGGAGAGAGCATATTTCACCCATATTGGCCTCACTTCATTGGCTTCCTGTTGATTCTACAACCCCTGGCAAAAATTATGGAATCACCGGCCTCAGAGGATGTTCATTCAGTTGTTTAATTTTGTAGAAAAAAAAGCAGATCACAGACATGACACAAAACTAAAGTCATTTCAAATGGCAACTTTCTGGCTTTAAGAAACACTATAAGAAATCAAGAAAAAAAGATTGTGGCAGTCAGTAACGGTTACTTTTTTAGACCAACCAGAGGAAATAAATATGGAATCACTCAATTCTGAGGAAAAAATTATGGAATCACCCTGTAAATTTTCATCCCCCAAATTAACACCTGCATCAAATCAGATCTGCTCATTGACATTGACCCTATGCCATGACATTGAGTCTGGCTCCTCTTCTGTGGAACCAGCTCCCAATTCAGATCAGGGAGACAGACACCCTCTCTACTTTTAAGATTAGGCTTAAAACTTTCCTTTTTGCTAAAGCTTATAGTTAGGGCTGGATCAGGTGACCCTGAACCATCCCTTAGTTATGCTGCTATAGACTTAGACTGCTGGGGGGTTCCCATGATGTACTGAGTGCTTCTTTCTCTTTTTGCTCTGTATGCACCACTCTGCATTTAATCATTAGTGATTGATCTCTGCTCTCTTCCACAGCATGTCTTTTTCCTGATTCTCTGCCCTCAGCCCCAACCAGTCCCAGCATAAGACTGCCCCTCCCTGAGCCTGGTTCTGCTGGAGGTTTCTTCCTGTTAAAAGGGAGTTTTTCCTTCCCACTGTCGCCAAGTGCTTGCTCACAGGGGGTCGTTTTGACCGTTGGGGTTTTTCTGTAATTATTGTATGGCTTTTGCCTTACATTATAAAGCGCCTTGGGGCAACTGTTTGTTGTGATTTGGCGCTATATAAATTGATTTGATTTGTTTTTATTCTTGTGGTCTTTTATGGTTTTGTCTTTTTATTGTGTTTTTAAATTTTTAATTCATTTCTTTCTGTTTTTATGCTGTGTGAATGCCTGGAGGAGATCTCATCGCAAATTGGCGCTATATGAATTAAGAAATTTGATGTGATTTGTCAATCTTCCTTGGTCTGTGGCTCCATGCAAGTTCTCACCTCATGAGGTAAGGATGATTCTGAGAAAGCCCAGAACTACACGGGAGGACCTGGTCAATGACCTGAAGAGAGCTGGGACCATATTAGCAAAGATTACATTAGTAACACACTATGCTGTCATGGTTTAAAAGGGCACACAAGGTCCCCCTGCTCATTCCAGCCCATTTGATATTCGTCAGTGACCATCTGGATGAACCAGAGGAGGCATGGGAGAAGGTTAAGTGGTCAGATGAGACCAAAATAGAGCTTTTTGGTATCAACTCCACTTGACATGTTTTGAGCATGAGGACAACCCCAAGAACACCATCCCAACAGTGAAGCATAGTGTTGGAAACATCATTTTTTGGGGGTGCTTTTCTGTAAAGCAGACAGGACGACTGCACCGTATTGAAGGGAGGATAGATGGGCTCGTGTATCCTGAGATTTTGGCAAACAACCTCCTTCCCTCAGTAAGAGCATTGAAGATGGGTCATGGCTGGGTCTTCCAGCATGACAGTGACCCCAAACACACAGTGGTTAGTGTCTTTCAGGTTCACCTGAAAGACACTAACCACACGTTTGAGGACAAGGAAGTTAAAATCTTAGCCAGAGAGAAGAAATGGTTTGAGAGAGGTGTCAAGGAAGCATTCTTTGTAAAACAGTTGAAACCCAACCTTAACCGGGGAGCGGGTCTCAGACACACTTTCAATCAATCAATCAATTTTTTTATATAGCGCCAAATCACAACAAACAGTTGCCCCAAGGCGCTTTATATTGTAAGGCAAGGCCATACAATAATTATGTAAAACCCCAACGGTCAAAACGACCCCCTGTGAGCAAGCACTTGGCTACAGTGGGAAGGAAAACTCCCTTTTAACAGGAAGAAACCTCCAGCAGAACCAGGCTCAGGGAGGGGCAGTCTTCTGCTGGGACTGGTTGGGGCTGAGGGAGAGAACCAGGAAAAAGACATGCTGTGGAGGGGAGCAGAGATCGATCACTAATGATTAAATGCAGAGTGGTGCATACAGAGCAAAAAGAGAAAGAAACAGTGCATCATGGGAACCCCCCAGCAGTCTACGTCTATAGCAGCATAACTAAGGGATGGTTCAGGGTCACCTGATCCAGCCCTAACTATAAGCTTTAGCAAAAAGGAAAGTTTTAAGCCTAATCTTAAAAGTAGAGAGGGTGTCTGTCTCCCTGATCTGAATTGGGAGCTGGTTCCACAGGAGAGGAGCCTGAAAGCTGAAGGCTCTGCCTCCCATTCTACTCTTACAAACCCTAGGAACTACAAGTAAGCCTGCAGTCTGAGAGCGAAGCACTCTATTGGGGTGATATGGTACTACGAGTTCCCTAAGATAAGATGGGACCTGATTATTTATACCTTGTAAGTAAGAAGAAGAATTTTAAATTCTATTCTAGAATTAACAGGAAGCCAATGAAGAGAGGCCAATATGGGTGAGATATGCTCTCTCCTTCTAGTCCCCGTCAGTACTCTAGCTGCAGCATTTTGAATTAACTGAAGGCTTTTTAGGGAACTTTTAGGACAACCTGATAATAATGAATTACAATAGTCCAGCCTAGAGGAAATAAATGCATGAATTAGTTTTTCAGCATCACTCTGAGACAAGACCTTTCTGATTTTAGAGATATTGCGCAAATGCAAAAAAGCAGTCCTACATATTTGTTTAATATGCGCTTTGAATGACATATCCTGATCAAAAATGACTCCAAGATTTCTCACAGTATTACTAGAGGTCAGGGTATGCCATCCAGAGTAAGGATCTGGTTAGACACCATGTTTCTAAGATTTGTGGGGCCAAGTACAATAACTTCAGTTTTATCTGAGTTTAAAAGCAGGAAATTAGAGGTCATCCATGTCTTTATGTCTGTAAGACATCCTGCAGTTTAGCTAATTGGTGTGTGTCCTCTGGCTTCATGGATAGATAAAGCTGGGTATCATCTGCATAACAATGAAAATTTAAGCAATACCGTCTAATAATACTACCTAAGGGAAGCATGTATAAAGTGAATAAAATTGGTCCTAGCACAGAACCTTGTGGAACTCCATAATTAACTTTAGTCTGTGAAGAAGATTCCCCATTTACATGAACAAATTGTAATCACTGAAAGCAGCCAAAGATAACGATACGTCTTTGGGATGGTTATGAGTAATTTTTTCTCTAATAGTTAAAATTTGTTAGCAAAGAAAGTCATGAAGTCATTACTAGTTAAAGTTAATGGAATACTCAGCTCAATAGAGCTCTGACTCTTTGTCAGCCTGGCTACAGTGCTGAAAAGAAACCTGAGGTTGTTCTTATTTTCTTCAATAAGTGATGAGTAGAAAGATGTCCTAGCTTTACGGAGGGCTTTTTTATAGAGCAACAGACTCTTTTTCCAGGCTAAGTGAAGATCTTCTAAATTAGTGAGATGCCATTTCCTCTCCAACTTACGGGTTATCTGCTTTAAGCTACGAGTTTGTGAGTTATACCACGGAGTCAGGCACTTCTGATTTAAAGCTCTCTTTTTCAGAGGAGCTACAGCATCCAAAGTTGTCTTCAATGAGGATGTAAAAGTATTGACGAGATACTCTATCTCACTTACAGAGTTTAGGTAGCTACTCTGCACTGTGTTGGTATATGGCATTAGAACATAAAGAAGGAATCATATCCTTAAACCTAGTTACAGCGCTTTCTGAAAGACTTCTAGTGTAATGAAACTTATTCCCCACTGCTGGGTAGTCCATCAGAGTAAATGTAAATGTCATTAAGAAATGATCAGACAGAAGGGTAGTTTTCAGGGAATACTGTTAAGTCTTCTATTTCCATACCATAAGTCAGAACAAGATCTAAGATATGATTAAAGTGGTGGGTGGACTCATTTACTTTTTGAGCAAAGCCAATAGAGTCTAATAATAGATTAAATGCAGTGTTGAGGCTGTCATTCTCAGCATCTCAGCACTTGTCCCCTGTTACAATGGGTACTCAGGTCAAAGCAGTTTCAGTCTTTTGTTCATGGTAATGAGTCATTCACGTCATCAGGAGGGTCATCAAGGGAGCCATCAGGAGAGACTTCTGTCCCATCATTAGGAGGGACAGCTGCCCTGTCATTAGGAGGGTGCTAACTAGAGCACAATAGGTGCTAATTAGAGCTATTGTTTAGTCACTAGCCTGCAGTTGTCGGCCTCTCGGTAGGAGGGGTCTGGTTAGGTTAAAAACTCCAGCTTTTGTTGGCTTCTGTTTTATTCTTCTCTACAAGAGTCAAGACTGAAGTCAGATTACCAGAGCAAGAATTTTAGCTGAGGAAGCTTCTGCGATTTGAAGCGAAACGTCCTCACGTCAAGCAACCAGTCCAGTCGAACATTCAAGCTTCTCTACTACCTGCTTTGTAGGTGGGAAAACTTGCAAAATCAACAGTGGATGAAATACTTATTTGCACCACTGTGTATTTGTATATCTATATATATCTATATATATATATATACACACGAGGTCTGTTAGAAAAGAATCCGACCTTTTTATTTTTTGGAAAAACTGTATGGATTTGAATCATGTGCGCTTGCATCAGCCAAGCTTGAACCTTCGTGCGCATGCGTGAGTTTTTTCACGCCTGTCAGTTGCGTCATTCGCCTTTGAGCACGCCTTGTGGGAGGAGTGGTCCAGCCTCCTCGGCGGATTTTCAGTGTCAGGAAATTGGCTGATCAACTGCCGCTTTGCTGCATCAAAATTTTTTCAGAAACTGTGAGAGACAGCCAGGTGGAAACCATTCGGAAAATTCAGATGGCTTTCGGTGAAGATCTTATGAGGATCACACAGATTAAAGAGCATTACAACCGGATTAAAGACGGCCCACAGCGGTGGAGGGCGCGCCGCACACCGATTGACAGGCTGAAACGAACAAGAAACCTGGGATTGTTTCTTATTTTCTTCAATTAGTGTGAGTTATACCACGGAGTCAGGCACTTCTGATTTAAAGCTCTCTTTTTCAGAGGAGCTACAGCATCCAAAGTTGTCTTCAATGAGGATGTAAAACTATTGATGAGATACTTTATCTCACTTACAGAGTTTAGGTAGCTACTCTGCACTGTGTTGGTATATGGCATTAGAGAACATAAAGAAGGAATCATATCCTTAAACCTAGTTACAGCGCTTTCTGAAAGACTTCTAGTGTAATGAAACTTATTCTCCACTGCTGGGTAGTCCATCAGAGTAAATGTAAATGTTAAGAAATGATCAGACAGAAGGGAGTTTTCAGGGAATACTGTTAAGTCTTCAATTTCCATACATAAGTCAGAACAGAAAATGATTAAAGTCAGAAATGATTAAGTGGTGGGTGGACTCATTACATTTTGAGCAAAGCCAATTGAGTCTAATAATATATTAAATGCAGTGTTGAGGCTGTCATTCTCAGCATCTGTGTGGATGTTAAAATCGCCCACTATAATTATCTTATCTGAGCTAAGCACTAAGTCAGACAAAAGGTCTGAAAATTCACAGAGAAACTCACAGTAATGACCAGGAGGATGATAGATAACAACAAATAAAACTGTTTTTTGGGACTTCCAATTTGGATGGACAAGACTAAGAGTCAAGCTTTCAAATGAATTAAAGCTCTGTCTGGGTTTTTGATTAATTAATAAGCTGGAATGGAAGATTGCTGCTAATCCTCCGCCTCGCCCGTGCTACGAGCATTCTGGCAGTTAGTGTGACTCGGGGGTGTTGACTCATTTAAACTAACATATTCATCCTGCTGTAACCAGGTTTCTGTAAGGCAGAATAAATCAATATGTTGATCAATTATTATATAATTTACTACAGGGACTTAGAGAGAGGAGACCTAATGTTTAATAGACCACATTTAACTGTTTTAGTCTGTGGTGCAGTTGAAGGTACGATATTATTTTTCTGTTTGAATTTTTATGCTTAAATAGATTTTTGCTGGTTATTGGTGGTCTGGGAGCAGGCACCGTCTCTACGGGGATGGGGTAATGGGGGGATGGCAGGGGGGAGAGAAGCTGCAGAAGGTGTGTAAGACTACAACTCTGCTTCCTGGTCCCAACCCTGGATAGTCACGGTTTGGAGGATTTAAGAAATTGGCCAGATTTCTAGAAATGAGAGCTGCTCCATCCAAAGTGGGATGGATGCCGTCTCTCCTAACAAGACCAGGTTTTCCCCAGAAGCTTTGCCAATTATCTATGAAGCCCACCTCATTTTTGGACACCACTCAGATAGCCAGCAATTCAAGGAGAACATGCGGCTAAACATCACTCCCGGTCCGATTGGGGAGGGGCCCAGAGAAAACTACACAGTCCGACATTGTTTTTGCAAAGTTACACACCGATTCAATGTTAATTTTAGTGACCTCCGATTGGCGTAACCGGGTGTCATTACTGCCGACGTGAATTACAATCTTACCAAATTTACGCTTAGCCTTAGCCAGCAGTTTCAAATTTCCTTCAATGTCGCCTGCTCTGGCCTCCGGAAGACAACTGACTATGGTTCCTGGTGTCACTAACTTCACATTTCTCAAAACAGAGTCGCCAATAACCAGAGTTTGATCCTCGGTGGGTGGGGAAAAACGGTTAGAAATGTGAACGGGTTGGCGGTGTACACAGGGCTTCTGTTTAGGGCTACGCTTCCTCCTCACAGTCACCCAGTCGGCCTGCTTTCCCGGCTGCTCGGGATCTGCCAGAGGGAAACTAACGGCGGCTAAGCTACCTTGGTCCGCACCAACTACAGGGGCCTGGCTAGCTGTAGAATTTTCCACGGTGCGGAGCCGAGTCTCCAATTCGCCCACCTGGCCTCCAAAGCTACGAATAGCTACACTTATTACAAGTACCATTACTGCTAAGGAGGCCGAGGAATAACTAAACATTTCACACCCGAGCAGAAATTGCGGGAGAGACAGGAGAAGCCGCCAATGCTAAACCGGCTAAGAGCTAGTAGCTGCGCTAAGCTAGCGGATTCCTAAAAACACAAAGTGAATAATGTGTAAATAATTTAGAGGTGATTCAGCAGAGGGTGCTTTAGTTAAGGCACGTGAATTACACTGTGAAGCAAATTGTTATCTAGGTAACTAGATCAATCTAACTGCGCAGATTAACAGCTAACAGATACAGCAAAACACCGCTGTGCTCCGGAACAGGAAGTGATACAATACCGCAGTGAGGAAAAAAACAAAAAAACCAAAGTGAACACTTTGTTGATCCGGGACATCATCTGACTACCAGAGAAATGGCAAGACAGCTGGACATAGCACTTTTTCGGCACATTCCACTGTTACAGGAGTTTTTGTAATGGAAAGAGGAGCGGAGGAATTCGCCACGGAGCCGCTCATGGCGCGAGACAAAAGCACCTCCGTGTTGGTCTCACAGAACATGCCCTAACATGCCCAACTCTTGCACCATTCGGAAGATTCAGACAGCTTTCGGTGGATTTTCAGTCGTGTGACTATCCGAGAAATTGTGGACGAGCTGGACATGCCACAACATGTCCTGTGAGGCTTCATCATGGCGTTGCTTTTTGTTGTGTGCGGCTCCGTCCCGACACGTGAATTCCTCCGCACATCTTTTCATGCCGAAAAAGTGCTGATGTCAAACTCTTCTGCCATTTCTCTGGTAGTCAGACGACGTCCCGGATCAACAAAGCGTTCACTTTGGAAATGAACGGCACATTCCACTGTTACAGGAGTTTTGGAGGAGTACTTTGCATGGGTTCGAAGTCCAGTGACCTTGACCTACTTTTAAAAAATTACCAATAGTTGTATTTGTTCGAAGACTTTTTATGGTCATTGTTGGCCACATCCTCTAAATAAATAATCTCCAATTTTCTCCATTGTCTATCCCAGTTTACATCAAACACATAAGGGTTAAACCAAATACCTACCCCACACATGTACATATTACTGCACTTTACATAGAAAATAATACTGCGCCCAGGGCATTTCATGATGAATGTCTCTAGTTGTACCAATCTCTAGTTTTCAGAAAACTCTACAAAATTATTTCTAGAGTTTGGACAGAAGACTTTTGAGTGGGTTACCATTGGTGTCAATAAACACTAAATTTAGTTCTTCTATGTGGCACTTTGAGGAAAGTGGTATAATTCCAAAGTATTTCTTCTCTGTAGTTGACTTGTTTTGCTCAAGTGTGTAAAGAGACGGCCCACATTGCTGAACTGGTGACCAAGCAGAAGAATTCCAAGAAAAGCGGTCACCTCCGTCTCGTCACCTGCAAAATGAGACCCATGCCTTCCAGCCCCAACATGCCCCGTGGTAGGAGACACTTATTACTCAGAAAAACACTGACACCTTCTTAAATAAAGACTGTCTTTCTTAAAGCATACAGTACCACTCAAAAGGTTGGGCGCACTTTCCCATTCAGTGTATTCTATTGAATAAGAAAGTGTGACTGGTAGTGTATGTACATACATGCAACCCTCTTTCAGCATGCAAATGAAAACATCATGTTTCTGTGAGCTGCATTGCTTTACATCTTTGACATAGTTCCTCTGTATGTCTGAAAGAAACAGTTATGGATGAAAAAAAGAAGAGTACAGTACACCATTTTTCATTTGACTGGACATAATCATGTTGAAGTTCATGTTTAACAGTTAACTGGAATTTACATTTCTTTGCAGATTTAAAAATACTTGTGCTTGTCATTAACAGAATTGTCACTACGAAAGAAATAGGAGAGGGGGCTGATGCTTGATAGCTTGTGTAGCCATCAAATGGTTTGTGTTACTGGATGGTGGTACAAAATTGTCATTGTTAATTTGTTCCATCTAATCACCAGTATTTTTTTAAATGACAAGCCTAGGCAGACGGTCGGCATGATACAGGTTTGCACAGGGCTTAAAAAATAAAAATTTATACATATATTTATTTATTTGTTTTTTCCTGCAATGTGGGGAGAAAATACAAGGATTTTTACAAATTTAATTTGTTTGTCAGGGAATGAATCAACATCAAAGCAAAGAATGACTGGAAAACTGCAAGGCACTCAAAACCAATCAGTCATATCAGACGTTTCATTCTCCCTGCAGGGATAATTTGCTTGGGCATAAATGTTACAACAGCTGCAGGGCAGTGCAAAATGACAGACAACACAACAACAACAACAACAACCAGAAACAGCTTACAGTTGTGCCCATAAGGTTATATATCGTGGCAGAATTTTTGATTTAGACTTTTTTCACTTTTCATTTTTTCAGAGAATATGAATGATAACACAAAAACTTTTTTCCAATCATGGTTAATGGATTCTTACAGATATTGCATGGTTTGTGTGGACAACTTCATTTAATTTAATATCCATCCATTCCTGCATTTCAAACCAAGTAGTAAGTCCCTTTGGCTGTTCCCTTGTTTTTCACTCTGGCTCACCACAGCAGATCCAAGGTGGATCTGTATGCTGATTTGGCATGTTTTACACTGAATGCCCTTCCTGACGCAACTCCATGTTACATGGAGAAATGTGGCAGGGGTGAGGTTTGAATCGGGAACCTTACACACTAAAAACCAGCACGCTCACCATGTGGCCACCACCCCTGCATTTCAAACAAGTAATTAGGTCAAAACAAATATATACACAAACACACACACAGGACCAATGAAGTTGGGATGTTGTGTAAAATGTAAATAAAAAGAATACAATGACTTGCAAATCATCTTCAACCTATATTCAATTGAATACACCACAAAGACAAGATATTTAATGTTCAAACTGTTAAACTTTATTGCTTTTGTGCAAATATTTGCACAAAAGCAAATGTTTTTTGTTGTCCCTGTCCCACACTGGTGAACTTCAAACGGGCCTGGACATGTGCTGGCTTGAGCAGGGGGACCTTGCTGGCCTGCAGGATTTTAAACCATGACAGCATCATGTGTTACTAATGTAATCTTTGTGTCTGTGGTCCCAACTCTCTTCAGGTCATTGACCAGGTCCTCCTGTGTAGTTCTGAGCTTTCTCAGAATCATCCTTACTCCACAAAGTGAGATCTTGCATGGAATCCCAGACCGAGGGAGATTGACAGTCAACTTGTGTTTCTTCCGCTTTCTAATAAATAATCATACCAGTTGTTGTCTTCTACCAAGCTGCTTGCCTGTTGTCCTGTAGTCCATCCCAGCCTTGTGCAGGTCTACAGTTTTGTCCCTGGTGTCTTTAGGCAGCTCTTTGGTGTTGGCAATTTGATTGAGTGTGTGAACAGGTGTCTTTTATACAGGTAACAAGTTCAAACAGGTGCAATTAATACAGGTAAAGAGTGCAGAATAAGAGGACTTCTTAAAGAAAAATTAACAGGTCTGTGTGAGCCAGAATTCTTGCTGGTTGGTAGGTGATCAAATACTTATTTGCAGCAGTAACATACAAAGAAATTTTTAAAAAATCATACATTGTAATTTACAGATTTTTTTTTTTTTTTTAGCTTATGTCTCTCACAGTGGACATGTACATAAGATGAAAATTTCAGACCCCTCCATGATTTCTAAGTGGAAGAACTTGCAAAAGCGCAGGGTGTTCAAATACTTATTTTCCTCACTGTATACGAGGTCTATTAGAAAAGTATCCGACCTTATTATTTTTTTCAAAAACCATATGGATTTGAATCACGTGTGATTACATCAGACATGCTTGAACCCTCGTGGGCATGCGAGAGTTTTTTCACGGCTGTCGGTTACGTCATTCGCCTGTGGGCAGTCTTTGAGTGAGGAGTGGCCCACCCCCTCGTCGTTTTTTCATTGTTTAGGAATGGCTCAGAGACTGCTGCTTCGCCTGGAAGCGCTGCAGGATGTCCCGGTCCGTGGGAAGTCCTTACACCGACAGAAACACCCCATAATCTCTCATCAGCCGTTAAACTTTTCACTGAAAACCAGCTTAATTTCTCGAATAGTATCCACTCAGATATTCCTCACAGATCCAGAAAAAATTTTGATAAAGCGACGCGCGCCGTCTCGAGCAGTGTGTGAAACAAAGGAATTCAGCCGAGAGGGCGGGACCACATCTCACTCAAGGCCTGCCTACAGGGAAATGACATCACCGACACGTGTGAAAAAACTCACGCATGCGCACGAGGGTTCAAGCATGATTGGTGTAATCGCATGTCATTCAAATCCATATAGTTAAAAAAATAAATAAAAGGGTCAGTTTATTATCTAATAGACCTCGTATAAAAAAACGACAAAGAATAAAGATCCACATTAGTTTATTTACACATTTCTTTATTTACATATTTGTTTATTTACATATGTACAATGGGGTCACTTTAATAATCACGTGGAGGCCATAGAGACACGTGTACTCAGCTTCACCCCAGTTGCTGAGGACACGCAGCTCCACAAAACGCTGACCCTCGCTGGGTTTCTGCAGGCAGAGAGGAGAACAAAGTTCATACTGCTAGAATGTGTGAAGTTCTGCAGGACAGCAGGCTGCTGCCTTGTAGTAAAAATCAGAGGATTAAAATTAAAGTCGACAGATAAAATACTGCAGTCAAAACAAGATCAGTTTCTCTGAACTCACAGGAAGCTCAAAGGTCTGAGTCAGATCACCGTCCTGACTGTAGGTGAATTTGCCCAGCAGAGTCCCTTCTTCCTCCTCAGTGACCATCCCCTGAGAAAGACCGAGTGAGAACATGTGAGAAAAACAAACGGAACCAAAGTTGAGAATGTACCACTTAAGCAAACCGTAATGCTAATGAGCATAACGACAAGAAGTCAAAAATGAAAAACACTACAGATTAGTGATTTCACAGTATGTGATTTTGGTTATTTTATTGGATTTATGTAAAACTGATAAAAATAAAGTCCAATTTAATATGAACTTTGAGCATAAGCATTACCCTTTCACAATAAAGCACCTTACTGTGTTTTGAGGTTGTTTACAGTTTAAAACCAATTTGTTTTTCTTTTTTTTTTTAAAGAGTCACAATAAACAATGTTGCATATGTTCAGGGATGGAATAAACATAAAATAATGATCAATCAACTACTGAATCGAAATTCATTGTAATATTAAAAACAATTCATGTAAAACAGTTCCTATGTTCCATCTATACATTTTTTTAAATACTGAAGCAAATTCAACGGCGATAATTTTTCAGATTTTGTTAGCAGTCAAAGTTTCTTTGATCTGATGGCAACATTTCAAAATATCTCAATTAAACATGATTCCCACAGTTCAGTTAACACTGTGTTTGTTAACACATTAACAGCATATCTATGAGCAGGGAAACAACAATTCAACAATTCTCTCAGTAAGTAAATTAGTCTTGTGTAGTTCCACATTTCTTTTTTCTAGATTGTGATCACTTACGTAGATTTCGAAGTCTTTCGGGGCCGAGTCGATGTGCCCACTGGGGAGTTTCTGCGCGGCACGTGGTCCAGTGTCACGTGACTGATTCTGACGGGGTGTGAAAGGGAGATCAGAAGGTTCCTTTGCACCCTGGAATGGCCAACACCTCCCTGGAACAGCACCAGTGGCCCTGAAATAACAGAGCAGGAATCAGACCAACAGTAAACAGTCGATAATCTTTACCGACAATATCTTCAGAGAGAAGAAGAGAGTTTGTGGCAACAAATGAGCAAAGGAAAAAGAACATACCTGGATAACAACACTTGGACTCTGTGAGCTGCACCACCGAAACAACCAAAGAGACGCCCACAGCCTGAACCACCGTGGTAGGTCTGAGAAGTTTGGCTTTGGACCACCCTGGAACCTACCAAGAATAAAACAACCACTGATTCAATGTAAAGCAAAATAACCTTACCAAAGAAGAAACTACATAAACTTGGCAAATAAAAGCTTTGAGGAGTTAAACTCTTAATTAACAAACAAAGTCATTCAACAGGATAAAGAAAAATCATGAAACATAATTGTGATCATGAATGTCATTAAAACTATTGAGCTTTCAATGATTTCTCTGAACTGTTCATTTTCTGGGATGTAATGACTCTTCAACATACATCCTTAACAGGAAAAAAAAAATCTAAAGTAGAATTTGGTGGCCAAGTTTTAATTTGTTGGTTTCATGGCACAGACCTTTGTTCAGGCAAAGATCAGACATTTTTGACAGGGTTGAGGTCAGGATTTAGTCATGGCCAGTCCAAAAGCTGAACGTTTATCTGTTCCACAGTCAGCTTTGATGTGTGTTTGGTGTCATTCTCCTTTTGGAACACCTGATTGTGTCCATGTTCCCAAACATCTGGCTGATGTTTGAGGTTGTGACGAAGAATTCTTAGCTTGTCCTCCTTCTATGTGTATGTAAATATCTGACCACAATATGAATCCTGTTTAACATTTTCTCTCAATCAGAAAGTTGTGTCAGATAAGTCCAGCAAAGTATCACATGAAATTTAACTCAAAATATCAAACACTGCAGGCCCGAACAGACATTTGTAGCATTGGTGGCCACAGAGAGAATCAAACCTGCAGCCAAATTCTGATGAATAAAGTCACATGACTAAAACACAGAGGGTTTTAACCAACCTAGAGACTCCACGGCAAAGTCGGCCATCCTGTCAGCTGCAGGTCGTCCACAGCCTGTGGAGCACAGCCTGATCTCATCGTACTTGACCAGTCATTCTCACTGTGTTTTGTACAGTTATAAATCTAGGTTTAGCTTATTAGTTGCTGGGGGTCACAAATATAACTCGTTTGAGCATCTGATTCTCCGCTCCGCTCAGGATATTACACATTGCCAAGGTCAGAAGAATAAAACTCAGCTACTACTACTATTACTTTGTCACTGTACATAGGCCTCCTGGCCCATATTCTGAATTCTTAGATGAATTTGGTGCGTTCATCTCTAACTTGTCAACAAGAGCAGATAACATTCTGATCATTGGTGTCTTTAACGTTCATATAAATATGCCTTCTGATCCCCTCTGCAAATCATTTATGGAAATTGTGGATGCATTAGAATTTCGGCAATGCATTCGGGATTCGACGCACATTAGTGGAAATACCCTGGATCTGGTTCTCACACGTGGTATTGCTGTCACAAATATTGACATCATGCCTCTTACATCAGTGGTCTCTGATCACTCACTTATTAAGTTTACAGTTTCGCTGCCGTGCTTAGTGGAACAACAACCTTATTTATCACTGCAGCGATGCATCAACTCCTCAACTAAGATTGAACTAGAAGCTAGACTGCCTGATGTCTTAGCCTCACTTTTGACAAATACCCATTCAGTAGACAGACTTGTGGATAGTTTAAACTCAGTGCTCAAAACGACACTCGACATGATTGCACCACCTGTGTTGAAACCGCGCTCCCCCAAATCGCAGTCACCTTGGTTCAATGATTACCTGCGTGACCTCAAGCATAAAGCAAGAGGTCTAGAACGGAAATGGCGTCATTCAAAATTAGAGGTATTCCACCTTGTGTGGCGTGATGCTATCTTAGACTATAAGCATGCATTATTGGCTACAAAGTGGACCTATTACTCTGATTTAATCAACAAAAACAAGCATAACTCAAAGTTCTTGTTCGACACAGTGGCAACACTTATTCATGGACAGCCACCTGTAGCTCGCTGTCCTTTTACAGCACAAGATTTCCTATATTACTTTGAGAAGACAATAGATGACATTAGGTTGAACATATCCCAGCATGCCTTAACCCAGCCACTACACCCTGCTATTGAGGTGGGCGCCACTACTGAGGTATTACCTAGATTTACAGAATTTGATAGTATCTCTCTAGACATGCTGACGAAACTCGTAACGTCAACAAAAAGCACAACCTGTTTATTTGATCCTATACCAACAAAACTGTTTAAGGACCTGTGGTCCACTCTTGGGCCGATTGTGCTGGAAATTATCTTTCTTTAACCTCTGGATCTGTTCCTAAACGTTTCAAATCTGCAGTGATTAAACCATTACTTAAGAAACCTAATCTTGACCCTAGTGTATTGAAAAACTATCGGCCGATATCAAATCTATCATTTTTCTCTAAAATTCTGGAAAAAGTGGTGTCACGGCAGCTCGTAGACTGTCTTACTGAGAATAATCTCTTTGAGCCACTGCAGTCTGCTTTTAGAAAATATCATTCCACAGAGACGGCTCTCACTGAAGTGGTGAATGATCTTCTGCTTACAATGGATTTGGACACCACTGCGGTTCTGCTGCTGTTAGATCTCAGTGCTGCATTTGATACAGTGGATCATCATATTCTACTTGATAGGCTGGAAATCATTTTGGGATTACTGGGAGTGCCCTTGCATGGCTGACGTCATACAACCCCTGGCAAAAAATTATGGAATCACCAGCCTCTGAGGATGTTCATTCAGTTGTTTAATTTTGTAGAAAAAAAGCAGATCAGAGACATGACACAAAACTAAAGTCATTTCAAATGGCAACTTTCTGGCTTTAAGAAACACTATAAGAAATCAAGAAAAAAAGATTGTGGCAGTCAGTAACGGTTACGTTTTTAGACCAAGCAGAGGAAAAAAATATGGAATCACTCAATTCTGAGGAAAAAAATTATGGAATCACCCTGTAAATTTTCATCCCCAAACTAACACCTGCATCAAATCAGATCTACTCGTTGACACTGACCCTATGCCATGACATTGACCCTATGTTTCTTTTTACAAGGAATGTTTTCGCAGTTTTTGCTCTATGGCAAGATGCATTATCATCTTGAAACATCCCCAAACATCCTTTCAATTGTCCAAAATATCAACGTAAACTTGTGCATTTATTGATGATGTAATGACAGCCATCTCCCCAGTGCCTTTACCTACATGCAGCCCCATATCATCAATGGCTGTGGAAATTTACATGTTCTCTTCAGACAGTCATCATTATAAATCTCATTGGAACGGCACCAAACAAAAGTTCCAGCATCATCACCTTGCCCAATGCAGATTCAAGATTCATCACTGAATATGACTTTCATCCAGTCATCCACAGTCCACGAATGCTTTTCCTTAGCCCATTGTAACCTTGTTTTTTTTCTGTTAGGTGTTAATGATGGCTTTTGTTTCGCTTTTCTGTATGTAAATCCCATTTCCTTTAGGCGGTTTCTTACAGTTCAGTCACAGACGTTGACTCCAGTTTCCTCCCATTCGTTCCTCATTTGTTTTGTTGTGCATTTTTTCGATTTTTGAGTCATATTGCTTTAAGTTTTCTGTCTTGACGCTTTGATGTCTTCCTTGGTCTACCAGTATGTTTGCCTTTAACAACCTTCCCATGTTGTTTGTATTTGGTCCAGAGTTTAGACACAGCTGACTGTGAATAACCAACATCTTTTGCAACATTGCATGATGATTTACTTTCTTTTAAGAGTTTGATAATCCTCTCCTTTGTTTCAATTGACATCTCTCGTGTTGGAGCCATGATTCATGTCAGTCCACTTGGTGCAACAGCTCTCCAAGGTGTGTCACTCCTTTTTAGATGCAGACTAACGAGCAGATCTGATATGATGCAGGTGTTAGTTTTGGGGATGAAAATTTACAGGGTGATTCTATAATTTTTTTCCTCAGAATTGAGTGATTCCATATTTTTTTTCCTCTGCTTGGTCTAAAAAAGTAACCGTTACTGACTGCCACAATCTTTTTTCTTGATTTCTTATAGTGTTTCTTAAAGCCAGAAAGTTGCCATTTGAAATG
This sequence comes from Thalassophryne amazonica, assembly GCF_902500255.1. Classification (NCBI taxonomy): domain Eukaryota; kingdom Metazoa; phylum Chordata; class Actinopteri; order Batrachoidiformes; family Batrachoididae; genus Thalassophryne; species Thalassophryne amazonica. The sequence goes on from NC_047117.1 coordinate 52,117,440, forward strand.
ACTTTAGTTTTGTGTCATGTTTGTGATCTGCTTTTTTTCTACAAAATTAAACAACTGAATGAACATCCTCAGAGGCTGGTGATTCCATAATTTTTGCCAGGGGTTGTACTTGACCAGTCGTTCTCACTGTGTTTTGTACAGTAACACTACCTCTAACCTTAGTGAACATGAAATTTGGGGTTCCTCAGGGGTCTATCTTAGGCCCCCTGCTTTTCTCCCTTTATATAGCACCCCTTGGGTACATATTGCGGCGTTTTGGGATTACCTTTCACTGCTATGCAGATGATGCTCAGTTCTATATGCCGATAACGGCTGGTAATCTCGTTCACATAAAATCCTTAGAAGATTGCCTTGCAGCAGTGAGAAGTTGGATGTCTAGAGACTTCCTACTTTTAAACTCTGAAAAGACTGAAATGATGGTTCTTGGTCCAGTGAGACATCGGCATCAATTTGACCAGTTAACACTCAGCCTAGGCTCGTGTGTCATACATCACACTGACAAAGTGAGGAACCTTGGGGTAATTTTTGATCCTTCGTTGTCCTTTGGCCTCCATATTAGAATATTACTAGGACTGCTTTCTTCCACCTGCAAAATATAGCAAAGATTGTCCCATCCTGTCTATGGCTGATGCTGAGACCCTGATCCATGCATTCATCTCTTCTAGATTGGACTACTGTAATGTTCTATTTTCTGGTTTACCCGCAGTCTAGCATTAGGGCTCTCCAATTGGTTCAGAATGCTGCAGCCAGACTTTGACACGAAGCAGAAAGTTTGACCACATTACACCCATTTTAGCATCTCTTCACTGGCTTCCTGTCCCAGTGAGATCAGATTTAAGGTTCTGCTACTAACCTATAAAATTATTCATGGACTGGCACCTCCCTACCTAGCTGACCTAATTAAACCTTACGTACCAGCCCGGGCTTTACGTTCTCAGTGTGCAGGACTACTTTGTGTCCCTACGGTGAATAAGCAGTCTGCAGGTCATAGAGCTTTCTCTTATCGTGCCCCTGTTCTGTGGAATGGTCTCCCTGTGTCAATAAAACAATCAGATTCTGTGGAGACTTTCAAGTCCAGACTTAAGACACACTTATTTTCCCTTTCATATGGCTAGCATACTGGTACAGTTTTGTTTACGCTTTTTACCTCTTTTAATTCATGTTTTTAGTTATTGGAGTGGGCCGCGGCCTCAACTTCACCTAAATTCTGGGTCTTTTAGTGAAGCTTAGGGCTAGTGGCCGACAATCACCTTAGTATTTCTTCTGTTTTTTCGACCCCTCTGCCTGTAAAAAGTTCATCACATTTAATGACAAAGATTTGTGTTAAAGAAAAAATCTAATTGAAAATCTTTTGTGGTTGGAACTGAATGTTGAATATTATCTCTCGTGTTGACACAACATCTAGATCCACCTACCCTGATGCGCTCAGACTGTCGGCGTCGAGGACAGAACCAAGTTCAGCAGGATGTCTCTGCTTGATGGGCAACAACTCCTGGGACAGTCACAAGACAAATTGAACTTTTTGAACTTGAACTTATTTATTTGGCACACAACTCGTCAATAACAAAAACTGATATACAATACAATTCCACAGTGACGTGTGACCAAAAAGGAGGTGAGCAGAAGCAAAGCTTATAAACGCCCACCCCATATATACATACATACATATATACACATTACCTACCCCCAGAGCAAGCACACAGGTGACAGTGGTAAGGAAAAACTCCCTCTGATGTATTGAGGAAGAAACCTCAAGCAGACCAGACTCTAAGGGGTGACCCTCTGCTTGGGCCGTGCTACAAACACATTTAACAACACAAACTCAAATCCCATTATCATAAACATATCAAGTGAACACCGTGTCTTCGTCTACATACATATTTACATACATATACAGTATACATGTATACACACACCAACACACATGCATAATTACACACACACACACACATATATACACACATACATACATACATACATACATACATACATACATACATATATATACATATACATACATGCACATACACAAATGAATGTTACTGTACAAGTTCACAATTACAACTGACAACACAAAACTCATCGTACCTCATTAGATACATATCTTGAAAACATTTTTTTATACTGATTTTTAAACTGATTGATATTTGGACATCGTTTGAGTTCATCCGTCAGGTTATTCTATAATCTAGGGCCACACATGGAGAGACAGAAACCTTTCTTGGTCATCCGAGTTCCAGCAATTTTAAAATGATACCAGCCCCGTAAATTATATTTTCCTTCTCTCTCAGTAAAATATTCTTGAATTCTAAATAGCACTTCTTATTTTTTACTTTGTGCATTAACTGAACAGTCTTGAACGAAATCTATCATTAAGTTTTAATATTTGCGATTTAATGAACAGTGGGTTGGTGTGGTCTCGATAACTTGCATTATGAATTGTCCTTAATGCTCTTTTTTGAAGAATGAATAATGGTTGCAATGTAGTTTTGTAATTGTTGCCCCAAACTTCAGCTCAATAAGTCAAGTAGGGTGCAACCAAAGAACAATAGAGTATGTAGTGCTCTGCAATCAAGAACATGCTTTACTTTATTTAATACTGCAATACTTTTTGATACCTTCATTTGAATATGCTGAATATGAGCTTTCCAATTAATTTTTTCATCAATAATGACACCTAAAAACTTATTCTCTTTGACATGTTCTATGTTTACCCCATGTATATTTAACTGAATTTGTATGTCTTTTTTATAATTTCCAAATAACATCAATTTAGTTTAGACAAATTTAATGATAATTTGTTAATATCAAACCATCTCTTTAACTTTATCATTTCTGTTCCTAAATCAGATAATAATTGTTGCAGATTTTCCCCTGAGCAAAACAGGTTTGTGTCATCTGCAAAGAGCACAGTTTTAACCACATCTGAGACTTTACATAAATCATTAATGTATAAAATAAATAATTTTGGGCCCAACACAGAACCCTGTGGAAGCCCACAAACAATGTCCAGACATGAAGAACAGTATTCCCCGAGTTTAACAAACTGCTTCCGGTTTTGTAAGTAGCTTTTAATCCAACTCAGACTCCCATACAGTTCCAACTTTTGAAATAATATATTGTGATCAATTGTGTCAAAAGCCTTTCTTAAGTCAATAAATAAACCTGCAACTATTACCCTTTGGTCCACATGTTTATTGATCTCTTCTATGGAATCGAGCAATGCCAGTGTCGTGGACCTTTTTGCTCTAAAACCATATTGACTTTCATCAAGCAAGTTGTGTCGATCTATAAATTTATCCAGTCTGCTGTTGTAAAGTTTTTCTAGTATCTTTGAAAATTGTGACAGTAGAGACACAGGCCTGTAGTTAGTAAAAAAAATGCTTGCTGCCAGATTTGAATAAAGGTATCACTTTTGCCACTTTCATACTGTTAGGAACAATCCCAGTTTGAAATGATTTGTTAAAAATATATAATAGTTTTGCGATTTCAGTGATTACTTTACTAAGGACATATGTACCTCATTATGATCTGTTGACTTTTTACTTTTACATGTACTAACTATATTAATAATTTCCCTTTCATCTACTGGGCTGAGAAACATTGTGTGTGGATTTTCTGCCGATTAATTGCTGATTTTCCCATTGACTGTGTGGGATTTCAGCTGCCAGATCTGGCCCAACATTAGCAAAACATTTATTGAAACTATTCACTACTTGGCTCATGTTATATTCATCTTTGTTGTCATAAGTAAAGTATGTTGGATAGTTATTTGATTTGGGTTTATTTGGGTCTGAGTTACTTTCATTAGTCACTTCCTCCAAACCATCAACATGTTTATTAGACCCCATTCCTACCAGGCTGCTCAAGAAGCCCTACCATTATTTAATGCTTCGATCTTAAATATGATCAATCTATCTTTATTAGTTGGTTATGTACCACAGGCTTTTAAGGTGGCAGTAATTAAACCATTACTTAAAAAGCCATCACTTGACCCAGCTATCTTAGCTAATTATAGGCCAATCTCCAACCTTCCTTTTCTCTCAAAAATTCTTGAAAGGGTAGTTGTAAACAGCTAACTGATCATCTGCAGAGGAATGGTCTATTGAAGAGTTTCAGTCAGGTTTTAGAATTCATCATAGTACAGAAACAGCATTAGTGAAGGTTACAAATGATCTTCTTATGGCCTCAGACAGTGGACTCATCTCTGTGCTTGTCCTGTTAGACCTCAGTGCTGCTTTTGATACTGTTGACCATAAAATTTTATTACAGAGATTAGAGCATGCCATAGGTATTAAAGGCACTGCGCTGCAGTGGTTTGAATCATATTTATCTAATAGATTACAATTTGTTCATGTAAATGGGGAGTCTTCTTCACGGACTAAGGTTAATTATGGAGTTCCACAAGGTTCTGTGCTAGGACAGATTTTATTCACTTTGTACATGCTTCCCTTAGGTAGTATTATTAGAAAGCATTGCTTACATTTTCATTGTTACGCAGATGATACCCAGCTTTATCTATCCATGAAGCCAGAGGACACACACCAATTAGCTAAACTGCAGGAATGTCTTTCAGACATAAAGACATGGATGACCTCTAATTTCCTGCTTTTAAATTCAGATAAAACTGTAGTTATTGTACTTGGCCCCACAAATCTTAGAAACATGGTGTCTAACCAGGTCCTTACTCTGGATGGCATTACCCTGACCTCCAGTAATACTGTGAGAAATCTTGGAGTCATTTTTGATCAGGATATGTCCTTCAATGTGCATATTAAGCAAATATGTAGGACTGCTTTTTTGCATTTGAGCAGTATCTCTAAATTAGAAAGGTCTTGTGTCAGAGTGATGCTGAAAAGCTAATTCATGCATTTATTTCTTCTAGGCTGGACTATTGTAATTCATTATTATCGGGTTGTCCTAAAAGTTCCCTGAAAAGCCTTCAGTTAATTCAAAATGCTGCAGCTACAGTACTGACAGGGACTAGAAGGAGAGAGCATATCTCACCCATATTGGCCTCTCTTCATTGGCTTCCTGTTAATTCTAGAATAGAATTTAAAATTCTTCTTCTTACTTATAAGGTTTTGAATAATCAGGTCCCTCTTATCTTAGGGACCTCATAGTACCATATCACCCCAATAGAGCGCTTCGCTCTCAGACTGCAGGCTTACTTGTAGTTCCTAGGGTTTGTAAGAGTAGAATGGGAGGCAGAGCCTTCAGCTTTCAGGCTCCTCTCCTGTGGAACCAGCTCCCAATTTGGATCAGGGAGACAGACACCCTCTCTACTTTTAAGATTAAGCTTAAAACTTTCTTTTTTGCTAAAACTTATAGTTAGGGTTGGATCAGGTGACCCTGAACCATCCCTTAGTTATGCTGCTATAGACTTAGACTGCTGGGAGGTTCCCATGATGCACCCAGTGTTTCTTTTTATTCACCTCTTTTTGCTCTGTATGCACCACTCTGCATTTAATCATTGGTGATTGATCTCTGCTCTCTTCCACAGCATGTCTTTTTCCTGAATCTCTCCCCTCAGCCCCAACCAGTCCCTGCAGAAGACTGCCCCTCCCTGAGCCTGGTGTTGGGTATTTTCTCCTCCAAACATTCTTAAAACCTTTGATAAGACAAACAGAGTCAAGAACCACCAGTGAGACAGAAAGTCAAATTTTACGCGCGGAGTGCAGTCAGGCTATACACCAAAGCTACACTAAAGTCTGGCCTGCGCTTCGCTCTTTTTATTAGTGAATCCCTCATCACATAAACAAAAACTTGTCCTAAGGGTGGGGGGAATGACGCAAGACAAGTTTCTTCCCGTAACATAAACACACACGTCAATAAGTGCAGCTGTAAGCAAAACAGTTTCTTTCTTTTACTCTTATCGTCGAAGGTCAGCACATCTCGTTCGCAGTTATCAGCTGTTCTGCATCTGCCTGGAACACTAAGCATCACATCACAATCAGAATAATAATAAGTACATCCAGCTTCTCATTCCCAGTTCAGATTGACCCCAGCATGCTAAAACAAGGTTGAATAACACATACATTCTCGGGGTTAGGTGCAAACAGCACAACACCGTTCTCATCAGAAAGAAGACAAAAGGTACAAATGTTTAACAGTGATAACATATATATATATATATATATAAAATCCTTAACATTTCCCACCTGTTTATCACCTGTTAAACATACAGTAGGCATCACCCAGCTTAGTTAGTTAGTTTATTAACTTAATCTATTCTGTCCACGTTTTTATTAATTGAACACCACCAACAGATGGAAGATTTGAATCCAGCTGCTATTTGATCAACCAGTTTATACTCGTCAGGCACTCCTCTGGGGACTCCTATTGCGTCAATATATGTTGGATTTCCTACTCCTTTCCAATCTCCTTTTACTCTATGTCTGGCTATGCCTTTCTGCCAATCCTCAGGAATAAGAGAGGTTGCATATGTCGTAACGTCTTCAGGGGTCATGGGTAACAATAATGATATTAATGCACAATAACCTGACACATTTCGTGGCAGTCTGTCAAAGATTCTGTTATCACCACACCACCACCATACATCACTCCTACCGACTGGTATAAATGAACCGTTTTTCTGTATTATTCGACTACACCACTTGTCTTATTACTTTTTCAGCTAAAGCTTCATAGGCTAAGAGTGTGTTAACTCATCACGTCAACAGTTCAAGCTTGAACTGGAGTTGTGAGCTTTTCAATATCATCATAATTCTCAGTACAGTCATTACAGTTTTCTCCACTAAGGTCTGACTGTTTCAATGCTTGATATTTTGGCATAGTTTGTTGGAAGGCCAGATTACACTGTACAAATGTATTTGACACCATTTTGCCAACCATTGTCTTGATATAAGGGATCACACAACACATGCAAAGTCCAATCAGAATTAGGACTATAATAACTGGTGTCACCATTTTCAATAGTAACTGCCAACATGGTCCTGAAGTCAACCAGGACCAGGGATTCCACCAGTTCACGGCTAGGGTGTCTTTATGCATTGCATCACGAAGTTTATTCAGCTCTTCCAATGCGTCCTGCATATCCACTGAATGAATGGAGTCTGGGATGAAAGTACAGCACGTTGTGTTCAGCAGAACACAAACTCCTCCCTGTGAACCAGTAAGCAAGTCTAAAACCATGCGATTTTGCATCACCATGGTACGTAAAGCATCTATTTCAGTGTTTTGAGCTGCTACTATTTTTTTTAGTTACATTCATGAACAGACCCAATCGATAATTCAGAGTTTCAATCATTAATGAATTTTTTTCCACTCCTATCCAGGGGAACAATGAATGTGCTATTTTATCTCCTACAGACCACAATTTTTTGGTCCTTTAGTACATCCAAGCCCCACATGTGATTATGTGGTAACACATCTGGGTATATCAATCTCCTCCGTCTGGTGCTGCCATTCTTCTCTGTGGAGGTCCTACCACATATGTATGGTCAGTCACCTGGGTAGGTGCACACACACCACCCCAATTTGGTGGGAGACTCATGTACAGTCTGGAACCACAAGCCAATAGATGTCATCATACACCGGAGTACCATTACAGGTGGTAGCAAAAACTTACTAACATAAGCACATGATTCATCCGTTCCCCATGGACAGGAGCCTGTATAATTACATCCCCGTCCAATGTGATGAAGATAAGTACCATCCACATATTATGTTTTGGTTAGGCTTAAATTATTTGATAAACAATACGTTTGGGTACACAGACGTTCTTAATTTTACCTACTTTTTATTCCCTGTCCCGTAAAACAAATTGGGAATGGCCGTGTGATGACAATTTAACGTGATGATATTTTTGCGTTTCCCTTCAGTCTAGTCAATGGAGCAGCACTTGGGCACGCTTGTACGTCCTCTGTTGAAATCCCTATCATATAAGTGGTTGCACTGAGGCAAGTGGTGTTACATCTTATCAGATTTGCTGAGAACTGCTGCCCCCGAAATACAGTTTGATTATGCATCCGTATGATAAGACATTCTGTCACCCTAGCAGGGTACGGTTTAGCCGTCAGAGCTGGGTGTGTTGAGGATATAGGTATTTGCGAACAAACATAAGAATTAGTAACGTAATTCCATAGCCAATAAATGAACATATCTGTACCACATATTAGTATGGTATATATGAGGGTGTCCATCTGTCTCATTCACATTATGAATAAACCTCTTCTGACGTTGCTTGCGTTGTTCTCTGGCTTGGTCCACAGTGAGTTGCAATTCTTGGGTCAACCACCAGGCCAGGAATCCGAGGAGCACGAAACACACTAAGATCACAACGCAACCGGCTGCCCTACCAACAGTCCGGCAGCGGCGGCGCTGAGCACGCCGCTCCGGGGTCTGCTGTAGTTCAGTCATGATTGCTAGGATACAGTGTTGTTAACCACCTCACCTAATAGTGCAAGGATCTCCCTGCTTCACTGGCATTGAGACAATCTATTGCTAATTAAATAGACTCCCCTTTGTAGCCAGACTTCCCCTTACACTGTGGAGGCCGCCAACACACGCTGTATCTTACAGTGATGTATCCACGTTGATCTCTCCGCTATCTTTACTGCAGTTGGTGTTGTTAACAGCACTTGGTATAGACCTTCCCAACGAGGACTGGACTCTGATGAACACCCAGTCTCCTGGTTAGACTACTGGAAGGCCGTCCTGTGGAAGATCAAAATTATTCGGCAGTAAATGTGTTTAAGTTATCTCTTTCTGTGTTAATGTCTTTTCATAAAATTTGCTAATGTTTGTTCCTCATCTGCTGTTTTAGTATCCATGTCAAATTGGTAGACGATATGGTCGTCCATAAAGTATCTCAAATGGTGTTAACCCTGATGGTGTTGGTGTTATTCTCATATACAATTTTACTAGGTCCAACATTCAATCCAGGTTCGTTTGTCTCTTCTATACATTTCCTTAATCTTATTTTTATTGTGCCCTTGTCCTTTCCACTAATCCGGCACTGTGTGGTTGATAAGCACAATGATTTTTGAGATTGACCTGTAGCGCTTCTCCTACGTAGTGCACTATTGTATTAACAAAATGCGCTCCATTATCTGAATAGACTGTTTCTGGTATTCCAAATCATGGAATGATGTCTTTGCACAATGCTTAGCCACTGTAAGTGCATCTGCATGTTTTGTAGGGAACAATTCTACCCATTTTGAGAAGGCATCAATTAGGACTAAACAAAATTCCTTCCCTTCATGTTTACTCAACTGTATATAATCCATATGAATCACTTGAAAGGGATATTGTGGTGTTGGAAATTTGCCTCTTTGGGGTCTCAAATTGCCTTGTGAGTTGTGTTTTGCACATGTCATGCATGCTCTACAATGCTGTTTTTGCATATGCATCGAACCCATAAAGACAAAAAATAGATTGCAATTGCGATATCATACCCCCTGATGAGACATGCGTCACGCCATGGCTCATAATAGCTGCCCATTTAAACATATTTTTTGGCAATATGGGTTTCTTTGTGGTCACATCCGGAGGGGTGTCATATAGGAGAAAAATAGAAAGAGCTGTTGCTGCCTTTGCGGTTTTGTCAGCAACGTCATTTCCTTTTGAAACACTGTCAGAGCCTTGGTGTGAGCCGCACATTTGCATATAGCAATTTGGTTAGGCAATTTCACAGCTTTCAGTAGTGCAGTTAGGAGAGTGGCATGAGTCACTGGCTTTCCAGATGATGTCACCATTCCATGCTCTTCCCACAGTTTTGCAAACACATGCACTGTGCTAAAAGCGTACTGGCTGTCTGTATAAATTGTTACAGCCGTACCTTTAAACAGATAGCAAGCTGCAGTTAAAGCAACTAATTCAGCTGCTTGTGCTGAAAATGAGGATGGCAATGAAGCAGAATCCAATACTTCTGAATTTGTGACAACAGCATATCCAGATTGTGTTTTGTCCTAAGCGTTTTTAGTGGAAGAACCATCCACATACACAATTGTACTGTTTGGAATGGGTGGTGTCCTGGAGGTCTGGGCGTGCTTTCGTACAGACCGTAGCTACATCAAGACATTGTGCGGCTCACCATCCTCAGGTAAAGGTATCAATGTGGATGGATTCAATGTTGTACAGCGCTCTACCGTAAGGTGTGGTTGTGATAATAGCAAGGACATACACAAAAGATGTCTTGCTGGGGACAAAAGGCTCATGTTTGTCTGCAACAGAAGTGCAGAGACTGCATGTGGAACTTTCACTGTCAACTGATGGAATAGAACAACATTACTGCTACTTTGAACAGCCATAGAGGCTGCAACAACAGCCTGTACACATGGTGGTAGAGCACTTGCCACTGCATCCAATTTAGATGAGTAGTAGGCAACTGGCCTTAATTTTGAGCCATACACTTGAACCAAACACTAGTCATGAACTTATTCTTACAATCAACTGTTTGAATGAATGGTTTACTATAATCTGGTAGTGCCAAAACTGTGGATGACACTAATGTTTGTTTTACTTTTACAAAGGCTTCCTCAGCATCTTTGTTCCATTCCACATGGTTGACATTGAAATATCATCCTTGTACATCAAATCAGAAAGTGGACTAGTCAACTCTGCATAGCAGGGAATCCATGCCCTGCAGTAATTAGTCAGTCCAAGAAATGACATCATCTGCTTTTTGGTTTGTGGTTTTGGAGCGTGTAAAATTGCTTCCTTCCTGTCAGACAGGATCGTGCGCCCTGTGGCTGATAATTCATGTCCTAAATATTTTACTTTATCCCTACACAACTGAACTTTGTTTTTACTCACTTTGTGGCCATTATCAAATAAGAAACATAATAATGCTACTGTGTCAGTTATGCAGTTTTCTCGTGTGTCAGAGGCAATCAGAATGTCATCAGTATACACTAATAGTTGGCTATCTGCCGGTGGAACAAAATTGGCTAAACATGCTGACATGACTTGAGAATAAATAGTTGGGCTCTCTGCGTAACCCTGCGGTAATCTGGTAAATGTATATCGTTGTCCTTTAAAGGTAAAAGCAAACCAGAATTGACTATCTGGGTGTACTGGTACAGAAAAAAAAAAATGCATTACTGATATCTATTACAGAAAACAACTAGAATTTAATCTCAATGAGCTTAACAGTGTGTGCGGATCTGGTACACATGGAGCTCTTTTTACTACAGCAGCATTTACTGCCTGCAGATCTTGAATCATTCTCCACCCCACTGAGGGCGGAGCCTTTTTTTACAGGAAATATGGGTGTGTTACATGGTGAATCTGGACATGGCACTATTACTCCTGCTGTTAACAAATCCTCTATTACTGGCCTGATTCCTTCAATTGCATCAGGTTTCAATGGATACTGTCTTACACATGGTCTGTATTCTGTTTTTGGTCTTATAACTACAGGTTGTGCATTTTTTATCAGTCCTACGTCTGAAGGACCTGTTGTCCACAATCCTGATGGTACAGAAGAGAGAGATCATCCTCTTCAGGACTCAACTGAAACACTCAGGATTGTGAAGTGGACACATCAATGTGTGTTCCAGCTGTCAGCACCAATGAGACATTAACTGGCACTTTATACAATTTAGTTGATGGACTGAACTCCGTTCCTGGTCCAACTCTGCTCCAATCAGTGGCTGACAAGGCTGTTATGACTGTCAGTCCCAATTCTTGCCATTCTGTCAAATATGGTTTACAAAGTGACACATGTAATGGCAATACCTGTGAATCTCAATTTTAAAACATCTTCAGTGGCACCTGTTACTGTTATGACAGCTGTTGAGTTGCCATCATGAATCAAATCGGTCATTGTCAGCTTCACAGGTGAAATATTTTCAATTTGTTTTCATACACTGGTGTTCCTGGCAATATGCCACTATGGACTCTAAATACACTCTCAAATCTGCATCTAAACTCTATCCATGGCTCTCCTTCTTTCTGAGTTGTCCTGGTAATTTCAGTATAATTTATCTTTGGTCCTAACACACCTTTTGCCCGTGTAATCATAGCTTCCACTCTTGTTTCTAAGACTAGATCATCATGTGTCAGTGGTACGCCTTGTTGGTCTGCAGGATTCCAGTCTCCGCGTATCTGACTCCATTTAGGGCCACATGCTTTCATCCACACCTGTTGGACTTCAGGTCCACTAAGGTGGTAAGAACTTCTAATGTTTCCTATATCCTGCATAAATCCCTCAATATCGACATGTGGCGATGGTATCATGTCGACTGCTGCTTTGATATCATCAGCATTCCATGTTCGATATACGAGCATGGTTGATCGATATCCTGCTGTTCCTGCACGAGGATTTGGTACTTCTATCATAGGATAGGCACCTCCCTGGTCACTGTGTTCCACCATGGGAGGGGCTGTGGGCACTTTCGCTTGTGGTTTTTCTGTTTTTTCTGGTTTTTCTCTTTTTACCTTAGGTTTTACTGCCAAATCATACTGTGGTGGCGGTACATCGTCATCCTCTGGTAGAGGAGATAAGGGTGTTGTTGTCACCGACGATCCAGCCGGCGGTGGTTGCTGAGGCTGTTCTGGTTCTCTGTGCTGAATTATCACATCTTCTTCTGCCTTACCTACAGCTTTCTTTTTCCTTGCTTTCTCTAATCGTCGCTTCTCTGCTCCCTTCTGTCTGTTCTCTGCTTCCTCCTCCCAAAATGCCACTAAATCTGCCCCTACTTTCTGCATCTTTTTCTCATCACCTTTATGTTGCTGTTCTAACTCCTTCTTCAGCTTCTGTATACTGATCAGGTTCAGTCGTCCATCAAAGTCATGTTTATTTATCCAGGTCTCCAATTTCTTTGTTGCTTTTGGATTTTTTGCTTCAATAAATTTCCAGTTGTCAGTTGATAAATTTCCCTTATTTATAGACGTCTTACCCCCCATTTTTATTATCCCTTGTTATAATTTGGACTTCAGACGGGGGCACACCTAGGGTGTTCTAAATCTGAAGTTTTCACACTTTCTTGGACGTGACAATTAATTTGCCGTTGTGTGGTTGATTCCTTTCACCTCCCCGTAGGAAGCGGAATCACTTGCCTGCTGCTTCCACACGCACGGTTGTCACTAACGTTGTCCAAAGTATTACACTTTCACACAGTTATTTACACTTACACAAAACCCTATTTACACATAGAAACACTTTTAATAATCGCCCCCAGTCAATGTTGGGTATTTTCTCCTCCAAACATTCTTAAAACCTTTGATAAGACAAACAGAGTCAAGAACCACCAGTGAGACAGAAAGTCAAATTTTACGCGCGGAGTGCAGTCAGGCTATACACCAAGCTACACTAAAGGTCTGGCTGCGCTTCGCTCTTTTTATTAGTGAATCCCTCATCACATAAACAAAAACTTGTCCTAAGGGTGGGGGAATGACGCAAGACAAGTTTCTTCCCGTAACATAAACACACACGTCAATAAGTGCAGCTGTAAGCAAAACAGTTTCTTTCTTTTACTCTTATCGTCGAAGGTCAGCACATCTCGTTTGCAGTTATCAGCTGTTCTGCATCTGCCTGGAACACTAAGCATCACATCACAATCAGAATAATAATAAGTACATCCAGCTTCTCATTCCCAGTTCAGATTGACCCCAGCATGCTAAAACAAGGTTGAATAATACATACATTCTCGGGGTTAGGTGCAAACAGCACAACACCGTTCTCATCAGAAAGAAGACAAAAGGTACAAATGTTTAACAGTGATAACATATATATATATATAAAATCCTTAACACCTGGTTCTGCTGGAGGTTTCTTCCTGTTAAAAGGGAGTTTTCCTTCCCACTGTCGCCAAGTGCTTGCTCATAGGGGGTCGTTTTGACCGTTGGGGTTTTTCTGTAATTATTGTATGGCTTTTGCATTACATATAAAGCGCCTTGGGGTGACTGTTTGTTGTGATTTGGTGCTATATAAATAAAATTGATTTGATTTGATTTATTTGCTATAATACTATTCAATATTTTCCATGTTTCCTTTATACTGTTTTTATTATCGTTAGTATTTTTTCCAAAGTACGATTTTTTTTTACAGTTCTGATAATAGTTGTTGTATTTTTATAGTCCTTATATTTAACCTCTGCCTCTCTTGATTACTTTTAATGAATCTCTGTATAGCCTATTTTTCTTATACATGCCTTTTGAAGACCTTTTGTATCCATGGGTTAGCTTTTAGTTATTTTTATTATACTGTATAATTGGACAATTTTTGTTTTATATATATATAGAGAGAGAGAGAGAGAGAAATATGTTTTCAAATTCAGAATATGCTAAATTCGCATCTTGCCTATTGTAAATGGGATTCCAATCCTGTAAAAGTAAATCATTTTTTTAAGGCAGTGATAGCTTCTTCATATTGCAGGCACTTGCAATATTGTTTTTCTCAGTACATTTTTTTATTAAATTTCAATCAGTTCCTATAAAAAAATTGGTAAATTGTCACTAATATCATTAATTAATAAGCCACTTAGGTTTTGGTATCGATATCATTTGTACATATATTATCAATGAGAGTAGCTGAATGTGAAGTGATTCTTGAAGGCCTAGTAATTTTTGGATATAGATTTAGACTGTACATAGTGTTAACTAAAACCCTCAGTTACTATATGTGATGCTGGTTTAAGAGATCAATGTTTATATCTCCACAAACAAATACTCACTTATTACCCATCTGTGAAACAATTTCTCTGTCCAATTTTGAAATTCTTCAATTTTAGAGCCAGGAGCTCTATATATGCAGCTAATAATTATATTTTTGCCTTTTTCCATACCTATTTCAATTGTGATGGATTCCAAAAGATTTTCCACAGCCACAGTCATTTGATCTTTAATTTTGTAGTTAATCCTTTTGTCAACATACAAAGCCACTCCTCCTCCTCTATTTCATCTATTCAGATGATTAAATTCATAACCCTCCAGCTCATAGTTTGTATGAGCTGGAAGAAAATAAAGCCAAGGTCTTGTCTTCATCTTTATAGTCAATGATAATTTAATGAATGAATTATTTTAATATCAGAGCAGTAAAAAGATCTGAACTTGTATATTTTGTACTTCACTTTACAAGTTGTCATTTCACACAAGTGCTGCCAAACATCAAACATAATTTTGACCTGAAATAAGGTGACTCTTACAGTCCTCTGACTGAGTCTGGATCCACTTACTGAGCTGGTTTATAAATTTGGATTCATATGTTGTGACTGTCACTGAGGTTTCCTTCAGGACAGCCTGATCTGATTCTGAAATCACATTCTGACTTGCTTCAAAGTATTATGTTTATTAGTTGTAACTTTTTTGTTGAAACATTTTTTGACACAAAACTTCAGCAACAATGAACACTAGATTTTCCCTTTCAAAATTGTGTCCTAATTTTTGACTGGTACTGTGTGTTATTTTTGTTTTGTGTGTGTGTGTGTGTGTGTGTGTGTGTGTGTGTGTGTGTGTGTGTGTGTGTGTGTGTGTGTGTGTGTGTGTGTGTGTGTGTGTGTGTGTGTGTGTGTGTGTGTGTGTGTGTGTGTGTGTGTGTGTGTGTAAAACTGTGCACCAACTCATCACTTCCATCTTGGTTTCACAGGGAGGTGCGGTTAAAGTCCACCACGGCTTAGTTTGCTTATTATTGCAAAGATCTGACTTGAAGACTTAACTTAAACATTCACTTTTTCTTCTGACTGCTTTATTTTACCAACTAAAAATATGTTACAATATAAGAGAACGTAATAAAACTGCATCAGATTACAGCCTCAAAAAAACAAACAAACAACCATATTAATGCAGCCTGTGTAGTTGAAATCTTACCTGCCAGTGGAGGCTCATGCACCGGCAGACAGCAGGAGGAGGAGGTGGAAAGAGCCCACAACAACTCAAGCTCTGAAGCAGAATTTGACATTAGCTGTGGCACAGCACACAAAGCCAGCAGGACCACGAACGAACTTACCACAGGAGAGAGCCCCGAGCCCACGACGCGTGCCCGGCAGCATGCACTCCCAACCAGGAATCAAACAAACACACACTCCAGCCAGGAGTGTCTCCTAACCGAGCAAAATATTGATGAAGTACCAGGATATTAATGCACTTTCAATGGAGATTCGCGACTGAACACACTCAGAAAAATGCTCGCAAAATACGTGTTAAAATGCCATTTTGACCTGGATATTGAGCAGTAAAATTAAATTACATTAAATTATGTCAGGAAAGTATTAAAATTACTCTGACACACACATTCCCAAATATTAGTGTTGAAAGTTACACAGATCTGCGGTGTTAGCTACGCTGCTCGGCTGAGCTGCTGCTGTTCAACGCAGCGCGGCTCCTAAAACTGTAACAATACGAGGGCTGTCCGTAAAGTATAGGTCCTTTTTATTTTTTTCAAAAACTATATGGATTTCATTCATATGTTTTTACGTCAGACATGCTTGAACCCTCGTGTGCATGCGTGAGTTTTTCCACGCCTGTCGGTGACGTCATTCGCCTGTGAGCACTCCTTGTGGGAGGAGTCGTCCAGCCCCTCGTCGGAATTCCTTTGTCTGAGAAGTTGCTGAGAGACTGGCGCTTTGTTTGATCAAAATTTTTTCTAAATCTGTGAGACACATCGAAGTGGACATGGTTCGAAAAATTAAGCTGGTTTTCAGTGAAAATTTTAACAGCTGATGAGAGATTTTGAGGTGATTCTGTCGCTTTAAGGACTTTTCACGGTGCGAGACGTCGCGCAGCGCTCTCAGGCAGCGTCATCAGCCTGTTTCAAGCTTAAAACCTCCACATTTCAGGCTCTATTGATCCAGGACGTCGTGAGACAACAGAGACGTTTCAGAAGAAGTCGGTTTCAGCATTTTATCCGGATATTCCACTGTTAAAGGAGATTTTTTTAATGAAAGACGTGCGGACTGGTCCGCGCGTCGGGACGCAGCCGACGCGGTGCGGCGGCACAGGAAAAACACCTCCATGTTGATAACCATTTGTTAAAATCCAGTTGGCTTTTGATGGCTTTCAGTGGAGTGAGTATATGAGAAATTGTTTATCAGCTGGAGATGTTCCAACTTGTCCTTAAGGCTTCCAGCAGAGGTGTTTTTCCTGTGGCGGATTGCAGCGTCGGCTCGCAGCCGCCGCGACGCTCCGCCCGCACGTCTTTCATTAAAAAAATCTCCTTTAACAGTGGAATATCCGGATAAAATGCTGAAACCGACTTCTTCTGAAACTTCTCTGTTCTCTCACGACGTCCTGGATCAATAGAGCCTGAAATGTGGAGATTTCAGCTTGAAACAGGCTGATGACGCTGCCTGAGAGCGCTGCGCGACGTCTCGCACCGTGAAAAGTCCTTAAAGCGACAGAATCACCTCAAAATCTCTCATCAGCTGTTAAAATTTTCACTGAAAACCAGCTTAATTTTTCGAACCGTGTCCACTTCGATGTGTCTCACAGGTTTAGAAAAAATTTTGATCAAACAAAGCGCCAGTCTCTCAGCAACTTCTCAGACAAAGCAATTCCGACGAGGGGCTGGACGACTCCTCCCACAAGGAGTGCTCACAGGCGAATGACGTCACCGACAGGCGTGGAAAAACGCACGCATGCGCACGAGGGTTCAAGCATGTCTGACGTAAAAACATATGAATGAAATCCATATAGTTTATGAAAAAAATAAAAAGGACCGTAACTTTACGGACAGACCTCGTACATTTATATATATTATATTTTTACACAATTATCCTTTATTGACTGAGTTTCATGCAGTGGTGTGTGTACACATCTCTATGTGTGGGTGTGACTGTGGGCGGCACAGCGCGGGTCATTATAATCTCATTATTTTAAGGTGCAAATTAAAAAAAAATCCCCAGTCTTGAACAATTTTAATCACTAACGACAAGTATTTTAACTAGACATTGGTCGAGCAGTGGAAAATATCAACTAGACATAAGTGAAGAGTTAATGGGCGACACAGGTACGGCAGGAAACATACAGCTGTTTATCATCCAAATATCACGGACAAAGTGACAAAAATAATCAAATCCACTTACTTATGGAAGGAAATATTGTCTCCCTTGTTCCTCCATTTGTGACTTTGCCAACATGTGCAGCTTTCCGGCATATTCCACCTGTTTCTTGACAAGACTAAGTGAACTTCTATGCACGCAAATCACTAAATTGCCCGGAATTAAAATGGCGATCACGCCTCCTTGTCGGCACACTGCTCAGCGCTATTGTGCTCTCTAGTTCTTACATACAGCTCCATGGCCCAAACAAATCATCTTCTTCTTCGTGTTTAATGGCGGTTGGCAACCAGCTTCAATGGAGCATTACCGCCACCAACAGGACTGCAGTGTAGGTCGGGAGTCTAACATCCCCAAAACCAAAAAAAAAAACAAAACAAAAAAACAAAAAAAAGTCGACTCATATCCTGTGTAGTAATCCTGTTTCTTCAGATATTCACAAAGTATTTGAAGCAGCTCCACCATACCTAGGGAAGTCATGTCCTGTAAACCTGCGACTACTTGTCTCCCCTGCAGCAAACTGGACACATGTTGCCGATGCTGTTGGTACTTCGGACACCGACGAGAACCTGTTTCTACGGTCTCCTGATGTCACCACAGTCGCAGGTTTCATCAACATGTTTACTAATCTAAACAGTGAGCTATTCAGAGTCCTGTGTGACCAAACCTTAGTCTCGAAAACACATCCTCCTCCCTTTTGTTCCTGAACGTGCACCTTCCCCTGCCAACAGTACACGAGTACCATAAAAGTGGCGCCCTGTGTGCCCTGCATCCCATAAATGCTGCCACTTGGTGATGCCTTTAGCTTTGATCAAACTCTTTAGTTCAGCTCTACTGTGTCTGATGTCAAGATCTATAGTGGACTCCCTGCTGCCTGTTTAGCAAACTTATCAGCCAGCTCTAATCCCGATATGAGCTTGGACCCATACAATTGCTGCAAGAGCTCCTGAGTTTGTGAGATTATTTGCTGAGGAAACTATGCCATATACAAGTACAAGGTCCTTCGAGTGTCAGACTGTAGTTTTTAATGCTGAGTAACGCCGCACTGGAGTCTGATGCTATTACTGCATTCCTTATGTTATGAGCAGTCACCCAGCGCAGTGCCAGCCATATCGCCAGTAATTCTGCTGTGTAAACAGCAAGGTCGTCCGTGATTCGTTTTGCTACCACAACAGATAACTGAGGAATGACACAGGCTACTCCAACCCTCCCATCTGTGTGTTTTGAAGCATCAACGTAGATGACAGTAGTCTCTCTGTACCTTTCACTCAGAAAGCTCATGACCCTACTGTTATCCACCACACCCTCACGCCGTTCCTCCAGCAGCCCCAAGTCAACTGTTGGATCTGTAAACAACCACGGTGAAGTCACTGAGAAGACTACAGTAGGCAAGACCTTAACTGTGGCCAGGTTCATATCCTCTACTTTCTGTTGATTAACCATCCAAAGCTTCTGACAGCAGCAGTCCCCCTCTCTTGACAGGGTGCTAACACTGACTGGGTCCATATGGCTAGCATCATGTTCCCTTAAGTTTGCCCAATACACTAGAGCCAGTTGATCTCTCCAAAGGTTGTAACGGCATCTCACCCATCCAACCTGGAGGGCTGCAACTGGAGTAGTTTTCCTGGCTCCGCAGCATAGACGAAGGGCTTGATTTTGAACTACATCTAGCTGTTTCAGTGATGTTTTAGAAGCTGACCCATATACCATGCAGCCATAGTCCAACACCGACCTTATAAGACCAGTATAAATGGCCTTCAGGGCTGACCTGCTGGCCCCCCAGTCCACACCACACAAACACCTCATCACATTTAACACCTTCTTACACTTAGCAATCATTTGTTCCACATGTACAGTCCATGATAACATCCTATCCATCCATAGACCCAGGTACTTAAATGACTCAACCTTCTCCAAGGTCTTACCAGCAAGTTGCAATTTCAGGTTCGGCAGCTTCTTTTCTTAGTCATCAGTAGAAATTTTGTTTTATCCACCAATATCCTAAAACCCCATTTAAGAGCCCACTCTTGGACTGCATTTATGGCTGCTTGCATCGTATTCATAATGTAAGGTATATTCCTCCCCCTTTTCCAGATCGCCCCATCATCCGCAAACAGCGCCACACTCACACAGCTTTGAATGTCAACAAACATTCCGGTCACCGTAATAGAAAACAATAATGGACTGATAATACTCCCCTGTGGAGTACCGTTGTCTTCTTGATAGCAGTTACTCAAGGCCCCATTTACCGTCACTGTTATTGATCGATCAGACAGAAATGCCTTCACCCACCGAAACATTCGCCCCTCAATGCCCACTGGTGTAATTTAATTAGACAGGCCATCCTTCCACAACATGTCGTATGCTTTTTCGATATCAAGGAAAACAGCTATCACAGATTCTCTGTTAACTTGTGCCTTTCTAGTGTCATCCTCTAAACGAAGAAGTGGATCCATTGTCCCTCTGCCTTTTCTGAACCCGCTTTGGTAACTCTCCAGTTTACTGTTGCTTTCAATCCAGTATGTCAGTCTGTCATTTAACATTTTCTCCATAGTCTTCCCCATATGAGACATCAGTGCAATTGGCCTATAATTGCACGGCTTCATGGGATCCTTACCAGGCTTCCTGATGGGAATAATAACAGCCGTCTTCCACTCAATCGGAAGCAATCGTGCCTCCCAGATTTTATTATACAGGCTTAGCACCACATCCCTACCTCTACCAGTCACGTTCCTCAACATAGAGTAGCATATGCCATCCCATCCTGGTGTGGTGTTACCCAAGTTCCTCAGAGCTCTACTGAGCTCAGAGCTGGAGAAATTCACATTAAGAGCATCAGTTGCCCCACCTTCATCCCCAAACTCAAACCGATAAGACTTAACAGTGCTACTGCTTTTTTCAGCCTGGTTCAAATTATCCATACTATGAACTTCAGCAAGCATCCGTGCAATACGCTCTGCCTTCTCTCTACTGTCAGTGATCACTTTCTGACCATCCATCAGCACTGGGTACCCATATGCTTTCCCATTCCCCTTCATTTTCCTGATCATTCCCCAGATCATCCCCACTGGGGCTGTTTGGGCCGATCAAGTTACAGAACTTCCTCCAATAGGCCTTTTTTGCATTTTAACAGTTTTTCGCACCAGTACCTGGGATTTCTTATAGTTAATCAGGTTTTGGAAGCTGTGTGTCCTTTTCAAAAGCCTAAACGCTCTATTCCTGTCTTTCATAACCTGCTTGCCCTCCGCCGTCCACCATGAAACAATTCTACTTAGCAGTTTAGGCCTAGCCTTTGGGATTCCCAACGCAGCCACAGTAAGTATACCACAGCTGATCTCTGTAACTAAATTAGCAATATCCAGACTTGTATCCACCCTTAGCAACAATTCTTCACTGACTGTCCTAAATTTATCCCAGTCTGCCTTGTTTATAATCCACTTTCCCCTCTCACCCCAGAATCACACACAAACTGGACTCCTATCCAAGTTACAATTGGGATAATGATCACTCCCAACAGTATTCTCCCTCAGGACGCCCCACTCACACTTATCAGCAACGTCTTTCGTCACTATAGTGAGGTCAATAAGCTGATTCAGTACCCTTACTATATCCACCCTCGTACCCGTTCCATCATTCATACAGATGAGCTCTTTGTCTTCAATAAACTCTTCCAAGGTTCTCCCATTACCACCATCCCTCTGTCCCCATAGTGTGCTGTGGGCATTAAAATCTCCACACCAGACAACCTTCCCTTGAACTCCCTTCCACATCTCCTCCAGCTGCCCCATCTCCAATCTCCTGCATGGATTGTAAAAGTTTATAATGGTCAGACTCCCTCCGGTAAGCCACACCGCCACAGTAACAAATTCCAAGTTGTCTCCTTTCACCACTTCCCTGCACTGAAGGCCGTTTTGTATGAAGGTGATCACCCCCCCCCCCCCACACCTTTACCCTCTTTCCTATCCAATCTCACAGCCGCGTATCCTGTAATTGTAAACTCCAGCTGTGGTATCAACCACGTTTCTTGAACACATATAACATCTGGGCGGACATTAAAACTCTCTCTATATTTTTTAAATTCCTGTCCATTTGCAATTAGACTCCTCGCATTCCACTGCAATAAAATGAACACCATCAGGCTGAACCAACCCATGCATGAGACTGAAATTGCTGGTCATCATCATGTAAATTATCCCTCACTGTTTCCCAAGGAAAACCTGTTATATCCAAGTACTTCTCAGCTGCCTTGACAATAATTTTAATTCTTTCAGTCCGGCTTGTAGTCTGCGCTGAACAGTTAATAACTTCCGCCATGAATAGCACAAATGCATTTTTATCCACCACCAGTGTTTGGTCAGTACATTTATCACAGTTTTTACATTCAACAGCGTGTACCCCAGCTGTCGGCACAAGCACCGGTGCTGGCACCACCTTTGTTGGACTGACCTTCCTCAGATAGACCCTGAGTCACTCGGACTCTCTGCACCTCCTGCATTCTCTTGCTCACCTCACACCCTCGGTATGCTGAGCTGTGGTCACCTCCACAGTTACTGCACTTCAGTTTAGCCTCCACGTCACACTGCCCATATTCATGTTCACCACTACATTTACTGCATAGCTGCTTCCCCTTACAGACGGCCGCAGTGTACCCAAATTTCTGGCACTTGAAACACAGAAGAGGCGGTGGGATGTAAACCCCACAGGATAACACATACATCCAATGAACACCCTGTCTGGAAGTTCTGCTGCATCAAATGTCAGTACAAGTGAGAGACTGTCAGTCAACACTCCACTCTGACGAGTTTTCAGCCGTTTAGCGGCTTTTACTCTCACAGTGGTGATGCTCTCCAACACACTGTCTATTGGCACACTTAACAGGACGTCAGATATCACACCCTTCACCAGTTGCTTGTCAAAAACCACTGAACACTTCACTGTGTAACCGTTCAGTTTAGTAACTTTGGTCGCTTTCTGTTGCTGTTCCCCATCCTTGCACACTACCAACAGACACCTGTTTCGTAGTTTTTATCATACTTCACCTCCCCAATCTCCTTGTGTAACGCTCTCGTAAGGCGTATCGGACTCCAATCCGCAAATGTGGCCCCTGCCAGCATCAACCTAACAAACACTTTGCACTCCTCACTACTTTCCGCCACACTAAATCTTTCTTCGTCACCACTGGCTTGACGTGTGTGATTCTTTTTCCGTTTAGTCCCCCTGTACTCAACCCAAGGTTCAGAACACCCGCTACCGTCCATCTCCTCCTCCCCACTTCCGGACACGTCAGTCTCATCCCCCCGCTCCTGACCACCCACAGTCCAGGTGTTGCCAACCGCCTCCACTTGGCCGCCGCTCAATGCAGTCATCCTCCCCCGCGGGTTCCGTCTAGCGGACTCCCCGCTGTCAAAAACTTTACAGTATATTTAATAGCTTGTGGTGGACACAAACAGACTGCCCTCTCTAGTTACGGAACAGTTTTTCTTCTATTCGCCCAACAAATCGGCACAGAACCCGCAGCTAGTAATGTTAAGCTTGAGTCAGTCTGTTCGACACAGCATCGAGCTTTTGAACCGGAAGTGTCAGTGAGCAGTGTTTCGAGCACGCCTCCATCACGTGACCACTGCGAGCGAGGCCTCGTTACGTCACACCACGTGTCGAGCTTCGTGGAAAGTTCGAATAATCTGGGAGTTTCAATACAACCGGCCAAGTATTTAAATGAGATCTGAATCGCAGCTCAAACCGTGTGTTTTTGAGAGGAGGAGATTGCTAGCGACACTGTTATTGCCAATTACCACGTGAATCGGAGCCAAGGAAAGCATTAGTTTAAATTTAGGTCTAGTTAAGAGTTCATTTAGTATAGTTAGTTACATACACGTAGGATCTAACATAAACAGACACACACCATACACAACAGGCATCCATTCATATACAACATTTATTCACACAGTACATCAACATAGGTTATAGGTTAGACTATATATTATAGGTAGATCAAGTTGATTTGGATGAGGCACTGGTGGACTATGTTGTGCAAGATGCACAACCGTTCAAATAGTGGAGCGCAAAGCCTTCAGGGCTTTACTACAAAGGTTGACCCAACATATGCCTACCTCCAGAGGAGAAGACCAGCTCAAATACTGGGCGACACGAGTCGCAGTCTATCCCAATTTACAGAGAATGGCAAAAACATATTTGTCGATGCCAGCAACATCAGTGCCTTGCGAGTGGGTTTTCTCCAAAGCTGGAGAGGTGGTGAGGCAGAAGAGGAGCCGATTAAAGTCCAGCACCGTTGAAATTATTCTTTTTTGAATAAAAATTGTTGAAAAATGGCACAATCACCGTCTCCTATCCCCTCTATTCTAATTTACAAATTACAGGCAACATAACCACCAGTTGCAGAAGCACAGGCCTTCCTCACTTTTCCCGTCACATTTATCCAAATATAGTTTGAGGAATGATAACACAAATCTACAGATAGTCTACAATAAAGGCTTTCATAACCATTATGTGTGCATCTGTAGGGACTATTACATTAAAAAGACACAATAATACATATGGCAAAGCAATCCAGCAGATGTCACCCTTCAAACTATATCAAACACATCAAAGCAGTGTGTCGATTTTCAGCCAGTTGTGTTGCAGTGGCTCATTGGTTCATGAGGCTTCGAAATTGCCATCACTACCCAACACAGAAGCAATACATAGATGACCTGTTTGATGACCTGTCTGTGGACGTGGAATATCCTGACGATGACTACTGCACCAGGACTAAGCCTGTTGCGCTGGATTTGTCCCTTGACCACAATGAAGAAGTCCATGCAGAAATAGCACAGCTCAAAAACAAGTCCAGGAGATGACCACCAGAAACAAGTTGGAGTTTGGAGTGGTTTGCTGCCTCTGATGATGACATAAGATTTTTCACAAGGTAAATTAAAATATCCACTGTTAATATTGGACTATCAGAGCTGTAGAGCAGTAGCCTAAGAAATAACAATAAGGATGTTAAGGTGTTTGCAGTTTAATGATGAGTATGGATACTTAACATATAAATAGAACACATATGTCCCACAGAAGCTGTTTTCATTCACGTTCAATCACTGACCGGAAATGTCATGACATCTTTACATCAAATGCGGAACTGATGTGTGCATTAAGCCCATTCTCATCCCAGTTGCTTCACACTCGACTTCAAACCTGCTTAGCTCCTGATAGGGTCACCGTTGGGACATTGATCCCAGGTGAGGAGACAGACAGGAGATGCAACCTGAAAGAAATTCAAGACTAAGGTGGTGGCTGGGGAGAGTGTAGCTAGACAACACTGGATAGTGGTTTGGAGGTGAAAAAGAGCAAGAGTGTGTTACGATTTTACCTTTTGTGCTGCTTTTGTACCTGTTGTGCCCTTCCCCTGTGTGTGTTTGTTTTGTGAATCTAGGCTGGGTGGGTATGGCTGATGTTTTGACATCTTCAATCAATGAGCCACTCCTGAGCAGTTAAAAGACCAGTTCATTCTCCCAGTCATTGCTAGTTCGTTGTCTATCATCCTGTAGTCTGCTTGGTTCTTGTTTGTAGATCAGTTTTTTCCTGTGAAAACTTTTTGAGACTGAACTTTGTCACCTGTGTTTTCTCAGCCAGCCATGTACAGCCTCACCTCCTGTTTGCCCATAGCCTCCAGACCTGCTGGCCCCCAAGGACTATTCTGCTCACCACCCTGACCCTTACACGCTTTTTGTAAAATAATTCACATATCATTTTTACTAAGCTGCGCCTGTTGTCTGCACATTGGGGCCTGATTCATGAATCTGTGTCACAGAGTGGGGGCTGAACCAAGGATCAGATAGTAGAAGTTAAGTAAAAAGATGTGTACAGTTCATGGGGAAGGTGAGACAGGTGCATACTGACAAACAGATGCTGGGTAACTGCACAGCTGGTGCAGAAGCAGTGAGGTGGCACTGAGTGTGCTACATGTTAAAGAAAAGCCATATAGCAAGCTGTATGTGAACTTCAACACAATGAGGTTTAAAAGGACTTGCACCTATTGGCGAGGATTGTGTTGGAAAAAAATTAAGTAACAGGTCAGGGTGATAAAGGATACATATGAAAATGTACTGATAAATTAGGATAATTTGTTGAATACAATGTTCCATCGATTAACTGATGCAAATATTCCTCCCACTGCATTCATAGACATGATTTCTATACAATGCAACTCTAGTTGTAATTCTCCCATGTCACCACACAGTGTCAGTGTTGTCAATCGTGATCAAACACTTGAGTCACAGGCTACAACATTAAATTGAAAGTTCAAGAACAAAGACACTGTGGACATTGTGACTGTCAATCTTTATTCATTTCATAAACAAAAATTCAACCACAAAATGTATACTATCACAAAACACAATCAACCTCTAAAATAAAACTAATCATATGCAGAACAGGCCAGAAGAGGACACACAGGAGTCAGTGAGTGGCAGGAGCAGTGTCCACATTTAACAACATTAACAACAGTCCATTATGTTTACATCTATGATCAACATGTATTGAACAGTATTGTGACAATGAAAGGAAATCAGCAACTGCAACAAGCAGTGATGTGAACTACTGCTACATAGACCTAGTTGAATAGTCTTATCCGTGTTAAATTAGTTCAAACACATGAACATATCAACAGGAACTTTTCAATCTTGAGTGTTGATCATGATGTTCACATCGAAAAAGGTAGTTTCACACACACCAGTCAGGTAGCTGCTGATTTTTGAAGTATTTCTAATTTAACAGCTCAAAATGCATTTAACAGAAATCAGATCCGGTACTGCAACATACACAGCAGCATGTCGTGTGTGTGTGTGTGTGTATGTTTCATGGCAATTTGTTGGATTTACATTAAACTGTACACAGTGATCCGATGAGAATATGTCCATTGCTGAACAATCTAACATCAGAGAATAATCCTTGCAGATGTTGTACCATTTGCATGTTGATTCCACACTTCAGACTGACAGCAAAATGCATGGAAGGATGCTGAAAGCAGAAACTTAAAATGTGTTAAAACATTCAATCCCTGTGGTTTTATTTATAACACCCGTTATGAATATGCGTCAAACCTGGACTGAAAGATTAATTGTAGTGCGCAGTGTGTTGACAGTACTACTAATTTCATGATGAATCACACATTGTAGCAAACAATCACAAACATAAAAAAAACAATAGATGTGGTTTTCCGCCCGCAACAGGAATCAATTCAAATACTCACCGATCTGAGTTATTACAGTCTGAGTGAATGAAAGCTTCACAAAAATCCACAAAAAGGGGTAGATGCTAATATTTTTCAACACTGGTTGCACAGACACCAAATCTCTAAATTTGGTGGCCACAATACACTTAGGATTCATTTAAATACAATCAGAAAAGGTAATTTTGCACAAGTTTTCCCTCTTTTAGTTTTAACTCTGAGACTTCAATAATGAAAAGCCAGTAACTCACGGAAAATACATGCTTATATTTATTTAACATATAATTATTATTATTATATATTAATGTAAAATTGATAATTATTAGTTGAATTTAATTCACGCTATTTGTATTTTTCAATGACATAACTGCAAGTTGCACAGCCATGTCCCATAGGTACTGTTCACGTTTTTCTTGACACATTGTTTCCAATGAAAAATGAGCTTGACTTTTCAGCTAGCTGACAAAATTGCCGCCACACACAGCATAATGTCTCATCTTTATATGTGTCATATTCAAGCTTTTATTCACTCTGAAATTTTTTTTTTCTTTCATAGCCCAACTTTTGTTTTTCTGGTTCAAGTTGTGTAATCACATTAGAATTATGAATAGGTTCTGTAAACTCACACTTGAATAGCTTCCACGTCTACTAGCTAGCTGGCTGCGTCAAGTACAGTACTCACATAGAACTGTTTGGTAACAGTCACGTTACTGTACTCTTACGTTTTGTTGTTGTTGAATTTTTAACTTAAAGTCACATTGAGGCTGTTTGTGTAACTGTGTACCACAGGGGTCCACCTACATGGGCTATTCTGTGGAGCTTTTTTGGCTACAGGCCACCAGGCCATAATGTCAATCTTTGCACATGTGATGTCAGATTATTATTTTAGGTTTGTATTTTTAGGTGACAGTGGTACATTGTATCACCAAGAATGTTATTGATTTTGAGTGATTAAAATATATTATCTGATATGAGTAAAATAAAATTTTAAATTGTGGCTAGCAGGAACGCTAGCTGATACGAGCAGCCTATGGCAAGTTAGCTTTACTACACTATCCAGCAGTTATTCTATTTTTTTTTCTTACATGCAGAATGCAGCTGATGTTCAACATTTGAATTGAAATCATCCCCAAATCTGTCACAAATAAATACATTCTGTCTATATAGCAATGGCTCTCACACAGGCCAGGCTTCAAAACTTTAATTTACTGATAAATCTAAGAGTGAATCATAACAAGATATGGAAAGAAACAATGTCAGATTTTTACAATTGGTTCTAAATCCAACAGGGTTTCTTTTGGGGTTTTTTTGTTTGTTTGTTTTTCCAACTGAATTTAAATGGAATATTAATTTTGGCATTAAATTGGCTGGCTATATATGTAGTGTGTACAGCTTGGAATACAAAAACTGTGCAGACCTGCATGATTCATTTACAGCACACTTACAGCAATAATTAGTATTTAATCAACAGTAGAAACAGGATCACCCAAACTGGCCCTTCTCCTGTTAAATGGGCCCTCAACAACAACCGGTCTTCGGCCCCTTCATGAAATAATCTGCACATTTGAGGAAAAATTAAAGAAACAATAAAATAGCCATCTTTGCCTGGTTTGTACAGACAGAAAAATCTGAAATTCTTCAAGTTTTACAACATAGAAACAAGTTGACAAAAAAAAAAGTTCTGACGTCTAAATTTCAAACCCACAAAGAAAAGCTACTTTCTTCTGATGTGTACTGGAAGCTCAAACAGTCATTGCTGATAATCATGTTACATCCTTAAAGATTCATTCATTGAGGTGCTTGGTGGGGGGGGGGGGGGGGGGGGGGGGGGGGGGGTGATAGTGCAAGGCATTCTGGGTAGGACGTCAGACAGCAATGAGGTGAGACGAAAAGGGGGCTTCGAACGAGGCCATGGATGAATCATTATGGAGGGTTCCGCTGGTCTCTACACATCTGTCCGACCACTTAGGGAAGATGGGTCCTCCCTCCAGCCTTCTCTTTCTTACTGCAAGAGGAGGGCAGAGGGATGAGAAAACAGAACAGAAAGACAGGAAAAGCAGAAAAAATTGAAAGAAGTGAAAGATAAAGGTGAAAGGAGAAGAGAGGGAGAGAGGAAGCCAAAGAAACAGAAAAATAAGTACAACATAAACAAGATCAGACATAAAAATTATTCTTTGGTTGTTAAAATGCTACAGTTTTAGTCATATTTAGGTTACTACTAGTACTACTACTACTAATGTTCCTTGCACTACTAAGAATCATCATGTACAGCAAAAGAATGACATGAAAGGTCGAGCCTCTTTCCTTTATGTTCACAAAAATAAATATTTAAAAAGACAGCTGATAGGAGTCGTGCTCGCAAAAGAAGACGTTGAAAGCAGATGTTCAACAAAGATGGTAAACGTAGATCACAAGAAGATCCAAAGCTGAAATAAGGACAAGCAGAAAGACAATATGTGGTGTGAAAAAATAAGTTCAACAAAGATTTACCACTGTGATGCAACAAAAGTACCACCAGGTTTGTGTAGCGCCACAGAAAACAGAAAATACCAAACTGTAGCCAAAAGAAGGCGAAAGGCGCAGAATGACAACTATAATGGCAAAGGAAGCAAGGATACATACACAGAAGAGGGAGTGAAATATGCACTATGTTAGTAGTGATTGGATTGAGCACCAAGAACCAAGAACAGTGGGCAGAGGGGCGTGGCCCTCCCCGGGTTTCTTTCAGGCTTTTTTTTTTTAGAAAATAATTAGAATACATAACACCAAGTGATCGAACAAAGCAATAGTACACATTATAATATGATGCAAACCTTACAAATCAAGAAAATTGGAAATAAATCAAGTTTTGCATCTATGATACAAATAATGACTAATGTCAAGTAATATTGATGCACATGAGAATAGCTACATAAACAGTTGACTAAATTAAAGATGTAAAAAAAACACTTCATGTACCATTTAATAGGAGGGAAACAAATTCTTGATGACCCCCCCCCCCCCCGTAAAATTTATTAAGCCGCCTCTGCATGCTTATGGCAACCATAAACTGAGTTTTAAAAAAAAAAAATAAACAAAATGACTATTTGGAAAACTGACTCATAGTTGCTGTTTATTCTCCTGGATGTCATAAGTACAGATCATTTTGCACTTCCAAAAAACTTCAATGACGTTTACCGGTACATAGAAGTGTACTTTTTTAGCTTCCTTATTCTTTTTTTTTTTTTTTTTTGGCAAAAGCAGATGTTTTGCAGGAACAGTCTTGAAAGATCAAAGGGGAGGAACGGAATGACAATGGTGATAGGTGCTGAAGAGAAGCAACAGAAACACTCAGAGCAACATGACAGGATGTGGCAGTGCTTCGAGCCTTCTGGAAAACAACCAGGAAATATTGGCAGAAGAGAGCAAGGCTGAGCGGTCACACTGAGCTGTGTTTGTGATTCCTTTTGTTTTGTACTTAGTCTTGGACTTGAACTTTTTCCCGAAGGCTCTCTCCAGCTCAGGGACAGACAGAGTCAGGGTGAAGGAACCATCGGACTCTGACCTGACGACTCGGACTTAAAGAAGACGCAGGGAGGGAAAGACATGACAAACAGAATTATGAAACAAAAAATAAATAAATAAATTTGAGTTGACATTATAAGCAGTTGCTGAGACAAGTCAGATCAACACTCTGGAACACAGCTGGAACGGCGCCACTCACATCTATATATTGAAACTGGCTCAGGTTTAACCCTCCTGTTGTATTTCTGTGAAATTTGGCACGTTTTAAAAAATAGAAAAGAAGGCTTCATTCCATCCTTAAATACGACCTGCTGATGCAATGAAAAAAGTGGTTCCCAAAGTGTGGGCCACTGCCCAAAGTACTGCAGGAGGGTCACGGCCCCCGTTGAGCCATGAAGGTACTGCAGGTGAGTCTTAAGAGGCCATTAAAAATAAATAAACAAATAAATAAGTGATTTTCAATTATGTAATCAAGTTTAAAATGATAGCAAAAAAATATCTGATTATTTTAAAATGCTGGGCTACTGCTATATGTTAATGCTTAGCCAGTGTGACGAAATGTATTTTCTCTTTAGCTGCAATTACTTTCCTTGAGCCATGAGCACTCATTAAAATTAAACAAACAAATAGCTTTCATTTCCAATTTTCTAACAAATTTTAAAATTACAGAAAAAATATTTGATTATTTTTAAAAAGCTGGGCTAATGCTATATGTTAATGCTTAGCCATTGTGACTAAATGATGTTTTTCACTCTAGCCGCAATTACTTATCTTCAGCCACGAGAAGTCATTAAAAATAAACAAATAAATATATTATTAATATTATATTAATAATATTATATATAAATAAATTGATTTTCAATTTGTAACAAATTTAAAAATTATGGAAAAATATTGATTATTTTAAAAAGCTGCGGCTATGTATATTAATGCTTAGCCAATGTGACTAAATGATATTGTTTCTCTTTAGCTGCAATTACTTTCCTTCAGCCATGAAAAGTCATTAAAACAACAACTTTGATTTCCAATTTTGTAACAATTTTACAATTACAGAAAAAGTATTTGATTATTTTTAAAGTGCTGGCCTCGTGCTATGTTTTAACGATTAGTTAAATTATGTATTTTCCTTGAGCGTGGTGTGTCTGTAAGTAATACCAGTGGCATTAGCTGCCAAATTCACATACAAAAGGTTCATTAAAGATATTTGACACATTGTGCCTTAAGTCCCTTTCACTTGAGTGATACTTCTTCAAGACACTCAGAACTCTTTTCAGTTAAAAAAAAAAAAAAAGGTACTTTTGAACACAGTCACTAAATTGCAGGTTTGAATATCGTGGGGGGCATGTCTTTTTTTTTTTTTCACAGCAGCCATGCAATGTGGTTATACATGCAGCACATACACACTGCAGCTGCTCGCATTGTGTCCCTGCGTGCACGAAACCGTCACAGCGGCATCGTTCACACCTGCACGTCGGCTCGTTGTTTTCGTGGTTCGCTCATATGAGCTGTTTCGCCTTGATTCGCCCTGATTTGTAATTATCCGCACTACTAACAGAAGTATTATAGCCTGCAGGTAGGTGCATAAATAAACGGACAGTGACACAACATTTACAATTTTGAATATATACACCACCACAACAGAGTCAAAAGGAAACAGTCAGCATGTGCTTGCCGTGTCGACTTTCGGCTTTAATTCAAGTTGAACAAAAAAAATCCCATGAACCATTTCGGGATTACAACCATTTTTTGTTTACAGTCCTTCCATTTACAGTGTCCATATGTAATTGGACAAACTAAATATAAGTATTTAAAAAAGGCAACAACAAACAAATGATGACCTTTAAAATCAATTTTCTTTAGATAAATACAAGAAAACATCAAATCTATTACTTTCAGAATCTGCAATAAAAT
Source organism: Thalassophryne amazonica (assembly GCF_902500255.1). Taxonomy (NCBI): domain Eukaryota; kingdom Metazoa; phylum Chordata; class Actinopteri; order Batrachoidiformes; family Batrachoididae; genus Thalassophryne; species Thalassophryne amazonica. Next base: position 52,150,044 of record NC_047117.1, read on the forward strand.
GATGTGTATAAAATGGCTACAATTCCTAAATAATTAATGCAATATTTTAGTTAAAGTCCTTGAATTAAAGCTATGTCACTCTACAAACAGAGCTTGTTTCTTTCATTTCACCTCCATTGTCTTGGTGAACAAAGGCAAAATTATAAATTAAAATAAAATCAATTATGAGTCCCTGTCCAATAACGTATGGCCCTGACTGTACTTTTGGTGTAAAACTGTTATGTAGAGAGAAAACATAAGATAAATACTGGAGCCTATTAAACACATCTCTCCTGGGTTCCATTATTCTCTCCCGTGTCTCTCACTCTCTCATGCACACTGTTTTTCTTGGTTCTGATGTCATAACTTAGGAAGGCACTGTTATAATTGAGTGCACTTTTCTGGCTGATCTTCGGAATTTCTAGCAGATGATATCAGACTGATTCCTCTATTAGACTCAGTAAGTTATACTGATGATAAACTGCCAGCACTGATGCAAGACTGCAGAAAAGCTGACTTATGTAAAGGGAGCAGAATCATGAACTGGAACTGTGGCCAGCAGTGATGCCGGTAACGCGTTACTCTAATCTAACCACTTTTTTTAGTAACGAGTAATCTAACGCGTTAATCTTTCCAAATCAGTAATCAGATTAAAGTTACTTCTCCAAGTCACTGTGCGTTACTATTATTTTTGCATTGTGGGTCGATAGCAGCATTAAACTTGGTCCGTGGGCAGGAGGTCGGGGTTCGACTGAACTGCCCACTTTCAGCGAGCTGTGAGCTTTTCATCCGCGGTTTTCTGCAGCAGCTACAACTCGTCCTCACCTCTTAAAGCACGGTGATCAGCACACATGCACTGAGCTTTACAAAGACATTTTTATGCTTTTTTCTCCTTTATTTAGAATTCTGAGCTGAGCCGCTCCGTATCTGCTGGTTAAAAAACAGCTGATCCTCCACGACATGTCAACAACTAACACTATTTTCCACTCAAATGCACCTAAACTCTCTTTCTGAGGACCACATGATGTAAAAACACAATAAAACTTTCTTACCTGTAAATCTGGTCATGTTTTCTGCATAAATAAATGTTATCCATTCTTTGTGCTCAAACGCCAAAGTAGGGGCGAATCCAGATGGAATGGGGGCGTGGGGCAGGGATGTGCCCCCCCACAACACCCCTAGATTAAAGGTCCAGATTTGAAGCCTTTTTTACTACAACTACTAATACTACTTATAATAATAATAATAATAATAATAATTTGACAATTAGAATGTTAGAGAGAATTTAAATGTTAGAAAAATGTTAGAAAGAATTTAATAGCTACATTTATAAACAATGTAGGTTAGAAATTGCAAGTTTTACTGTTACAGTGCTGTCAACAGTTAAATATGAGGTCAAAAAAGAGGTCTTTATTTTACTTTTTATAAAACAAGTATTTATTTTCATTGAAGTCAAGAAAGGGTGACTATAAAGTGAGGTTTGGCAAAACAAGTATCATTGTCATGTTGAGGTGGCAGAGGGTTGTCGGCAGCTGGGGAAAGTAACTAAAAAGTAACTAGTAATCTAACTTAGTTACTTTTACAACTGAGTAATCAGTAAAGTAACTAAGTTGTGGCCAGTGTGTCTTCTATTTCATTTTCTGAGAGCAGGTTTGAACATTTGTTTCACTGAAATACTGTCCACACACAAAATCTGTGAGAAACGCACCCAGGTCATTGTTGCTCATCATAGCATTGGAGCCTCGGAGGCGAGGGCCCTGCTGGGTGAAGTGGTATCCAAATTTCAACAGTGTGGTGTTTTTCTCCAGCATGCTGGCTATCTCCATCTCCACGTTGTTACCCAGCGGTTGGCTCTGCAGTTTGGATAGAGATGGAGAAGAGTTGGAGAGAGGGATGAAGATTAGACAAAAGACCATTACATGGCAGAAAAATCCAAAAGGAGAGCGAATATGGAGACAGAACAGAAAGGAAGAAAAAGAGAGCGAGAGAGGCGAAGTGAAGGAAAAACAAAGAGGAGAGTCAGGGAGGTGCCGCATGTTCAGTAAGAAAAGATGAGAAGGGTGAAATGATTTATTTGAGTCATTAAACATACTGAATTAAGGAGCTAACAGTGAGCCATGGCTTTATAATCATGATGCATCACAAAGAAATGCAGCTGCATTAAACAGAAGAGACAGCGATGGCCTGTGTACACCACCTGACATTTATTTGCAGCTCCTACAGTGTTGTGTACTGAAGAGTGACAGTCTACCTGATTGTCTATGTTGAGCTCCAGTAGTGCAACAAGAAGTAAGTCCTATATAGGCTTTAATGCTCATTGGTAGTGATGGCAAAACAAGGCCTCATGTAGCACTTGGTGTTTTTTCTGAGTCCACTAAATGGCAGTTTACATTTCTAAAATATTACAAACTACAATGCACCTCAGTTTTTTGGAACCCTTTACTGAATAGACAGTCATCTAGCGGGATCAGAAAAACTCAAATGCTTCATGATGTGTCATTTTGTCATCACTGCATGTTGGTGCTAATGCGTATCCCCAAGTTCTACAGCATGATGTGGATGAGAGTCTATGAGTCCACCTGGACGGGAAAATAGTTTATTTAGTGGTACCCATTTACAGCTGGGTGGACTGGGATAATGTAGATGAAGTGTCTTGTCCGAAGACACACTACAACAGACCAGGAATCAAATCCACGTCTACATATTGGTTGTCCAACTCCTATCCCGTTGAACTATTGTGTGTATAAGACCCAGTTCAGACTGGGGTTTGCAATCCATCTTGAGACAGTTATAATCTGGATTGCTTTCTAGCTGGATGGCATTTAAAACTGTTTTTGAAATTTGGCTCATTTTACACACATGCCCAAACTCAACCCAGCTAAAGTTGAAATCAGGCCGTGTGTACATGTGTGTGTATGGGGTTGGCAAAGACAAAACACAGACAGCTGCCACCTCTGGCTGTGACCGTGGGAGCTGTGACCACATCAGCTGTGCACTGTGACAGTTGCTGTCAAAAGTTAAAAAGTTTTGACTGTTACGAGTGACAAGAAGAAGAAGTGTGTCAGGGCTCGTGGTGGGCTGAAACCGGAAGCAGTAGGAGACCAATGCAGACTCACAGGCATGTTTGGTTTAGATGAATAATAGGCTTTATCTTGAAACCAGGCATTAGGTACGGTACACTGGTGGTCAGACATGGAAGCAGAGGTATCAGACATGGTACAGGCTGGGACGTGGTCCATAAACCAGGCAGGGTTCGTTCACACGGCGTCGAGGTATATAGCAGGCAATATAAAGGCAGAGTCAAAATACAAGCAGAGTTCAGGATACGGCAAGGCGGAGATCGGAGCACAAAAACAGGGTCAAAACACACAAGAGCAAACTGGACAAGAACGTGAGGCGAGAAAGTGAACAAAGTCAACAATCAGGCAGTGGACTGTGGAACTGTGAGGGTTTTAAAGAGGAAAAACTAATCAGGTTGATGTGGAGTAGGTGTGTGGAAGGAGGTGTGGTTTAGTGAACAACGAAGAGGGAAAAAAGGCAAGAAAGTGCAGGAGGGCAAAACAAACCGGTGCAAAGCAAGATAAGTAGGTGACAGAAAAACTAACTGAATAACCTGACGTGTTCTAGACAAATGATAATGCGTGAGTGAAACCAAAAGGGGCAGAACTAAGAAATACGGTGACAAGTCTAAAGAGAGAAAAAACAAGGACCTTAGAATTAAACCAAACTAGGATGAAACAGATACTGGCAGACAAGAGAATACAATAACTGATGAAGGCACAACGACTATGGATTAAACTGCAAATAACCAAAACCCAGAGAATACAGAATAATGCAATAAATAATACAAGATAACTGATGAACAGAAAATGCCATGAATAACAAATGGAACATAATCTGATGAGCAACACCAAAGTTAAGAAATAATAACATGTGACTAAGCATATACCATAAATGTGATAAACAGAACAAAACTGAAGAAACCTAAAGGACCATGACAAAACAAATACAAAAATGAACTATAGAATAAATAAATGCGAAACAAAATGATAAGATAAAGAATGGAACCAGTGACTACCTAGAAAGCAAAGCAAAGCATTACACAGAACCACACTGAGATTTACAAGAGAAAGAATAAACAAATGAAAACAAAACTATAAAACCATAAAGGACATAGTGCCAAAATCAGGACCTAAACCCTGAGCCGGGGCCAAGCATGACAAAGTGCCTTTATTGTCATTGTACATATACACAACAAAATTGGTCCTTTACATTTAACCCATCCTAATTTCAGTTAGAGACAATCCAATCACTAAGAGCAGTGGGCAGCCACAGTCCGGCGCCCGGAGACTAACTCCAGATGTAGACACGCTGCCTTGGTCAGGGGCAGAGAAAGGAGCAAACCCTGAATAAGCATGTGTTTGATTGTGGGAGGAAACTGGAGTACCCGGAGGAAAACCACGCAGACACGAGGAGAATATGCAAACTCAACAGAGAAAGACAGAGGAACGATCCCACAACCTTCTTGCTATAAGGCATCAGTGCTAACTACTAAGCCACTGTGCAGGATAAACTGGATGTATCATCTTTAATGAGGAGGAATAATGGACAGAGAAATGGATTATTTAAGTGCAGAAAGCCGCCTGGCTTTAAATGTAAATGTGAATTTGTGTGACATTTGAGAAAAGAATTCATTCATAACCTCACAAAAAGTTAACTTTTTAAGCTGCCATCAGAGACAGGATTTCCTGTTTTAATGTACCACTGTGCAAAATGCTAAAAGTCTGTATCTTTTAGTGAAATCAACAAACCTATCTGGCTTAAGTGGGATTTGGGACAAATGTGTGTGAGGGACTGCGTACCTGATTATCTATCTTGAGCTCCTGTAGCGTTGTGTTAAACTGAAGTGAGTCAATGAGGGCCAGTATTCCCGTCCCTGTAATGAAGTTGGACTCAACATTCAGGCTCTTCAGTGTTCTGTTCACTTTCAACATATCTGCCAGAGCCTGCACAAAAATAAATAAATAAATATACAGCACAAAGTACATCTTAACTCACTCTTTGATACACAGCTTCATGTTTGTTGCTACCTGGATGATGGACACACCACCACCAAAACTCAGATTTTTCTTAGTGCAAATTATTTTGGTGCATCATAACACATGGACACGATCTACTACAGAACTTAATGGAATTATGTTGTACAATTGTGCTAAAAGTTTACATATCCTGGCAGAATTTGTTTTTTGGGTTTTTTTTGGCCATTTTTCAGAGAATATGAGTGATAACACAAAAACATTTTTCCCACTCATGGTTAGTGGTTGTGTGAAGCCATTTACTGTCAAACAGCTGTGATTGCTCTGTTTAAGCCATAATGACAACAGAAATTACCCAAATGACCCTGATCAAACGTTTACATACCCCAGTTCTGAATACAGTGTATTACCCCGTTAACATCAATGGCAGCTTTGAGTCTTTTGTGGTAGTTATTTACTCTGATTGTAAAGTTGCCCATTCTTCTTGGCAAAAAGCCTCCAGGTCCTCTAAATTCCTGGGTTGTCTTGCTGTCTTGAACTGCATATTTGGGATCTCCCCAGAGTGGCTCAATGATATTGAGATGGCCACTCCAGAACCTTCACTTTATTCTGCTGCAGCCAACAGCCAATGACCGTTTTTGCACAGCAGTTTTAAGTGGTATTTGTGAATGTAACTCCGTATTGTGGTGCATAACAATGGTTTCCCAAAGTAATCCCTTGCTTATGTAGTTATATCAGTTATTGATTAATGATGATTCCTGATGCAGTACCATCTGATGGCTCTGATGATCAGTTTAGGCTTGCATACTTGCCCGTTATGCACTGAAATTCCTCTCGACTACTTGAATTGTTTTATATTTTGCACTGGAAAGGGTGACATATGCAAATCCCTTCCAAATTTTTCTTTTAGGAACAATGTTCTTAAATGTTTCAATAATTTTTGCACATATTTGATGAATCTTTGCCCATCTTTTCTTCTCAGACTCGTCCTTTCCTGGATGCTGCTTTTGTACCAGCTTATGGTTACAATCACCCAAAACCCTTCATAAAATCCTCCAAGGAGATACAAATAATTAAAATAAATAAATCATGGCTCCTTTCATTATATATATATGAAGATCACTTGCTGTAAATCTTGGCTGTGGACTGGCACTGGATAAATTGGAAATAACTGATCCAGTGGTCCTAAGCAGCACACACATTTAAAAAATCGAAAATGGACCAGACAACAACAGACAAAGTTCCAACAACAAGACAAGTGTCTGGCATCCATCAAGGTGATGGTCTAGTGGTTGGCTTGAGACTAGAGGATCCTCGGTTCAAGCCCCAGCCTGAGTGGAAAATCACTAAAGGCCCTTGGGAAAGGTCCTTAACCCCCAAGTTGCTCCTGGTGTGTACTGAGTGTCTAACATGGCATCACCCCGGCATCAGTGTGTGAGTGTGTTTGTGTGAATGGCTGAATGTGAGGCATAATTGTAAAGCACTTTGAGCATCTGATGCAGATGAAAAAGCGCTATATAAATGCAGTCCATTTACCATTTACCAAAAATAATCACTACCAGGTATTACTAATTACTAAATAAGTGTTTTAGCTAAACAAACATTTATTTACTTGCTTCAGACAAATACATCATGGTACATAAATGCAATCAATGTATTTATTTATTGAAAAGACACTTCATTCACAAGACAGTTCATTCACTGCATATCATCAACGATATGCTCTTGCCAGGGCAGAGTACTGCGTGCACGCCACACATAGTGGTAGGGGTAGAAGGTGAGAGTACTTCTGTCTTGCAGCTGCACAAATAGCAAGTGTGGAGTACTTGTGTAGTACTTCTAAAGCACGTCACCGATACAATGACCATGCATCACTCATGGGTCTTGCAGTCATCGCAAAGCTGTACTAGTCATGCTCCTGACTTGGTTCAGGTGTACAAAAGGAGCACGGATCCTGTACGTACTGTATGCCTACTTGATTTTTTTGCAAAGACCCGAAGAATTTGCATGTGCAGGACCAAAGTTCCCATGGACAGTCTGTGACCTTTCTATGGCGCTGAACACACACAAGTGATGTGTAGTCTCAAGCACAGTTTTGCCAAATTGTTCCCTGTAGTAGTACGTATGGGGGGTTGTGAGTGAAGCATTAAACAAAACTTCAGTGAAGAGTGGTTTGACCTACAATGCAACAGGGTCATTGCTTCTGGTTCCTACGATGCTGAACCTCTCCACCACAGTGTTCTTCATGAGTGCCTCAGCATACGCCTTCAGAGTTGGGACAGGGATGTTCTGGCACAGACAAAAAAGACAACTCTGTATGACTTAACCTCATGTAACTGCACTCTGAGTTAAATATTAAACAGTTTTTTTATATGGTAGCTGGAAGAGCTTGAGTGATTATTGTTACAAACCTTTGAGAAAAGAATAAAACATAATTTGTTCAATAAATTCTGCAAACAAAATTTAAAATCATGTCCATATCTACCCTGATATTGTTGAGGTTGACCTCCACCAGCTCAGGGTCATTCCTCTTTAGTCTCAGCAGAGTGTTTTCTACATCAGTGGAGTTGGGCTCCTCATCAGGAACTGGTTTATACTGGGTGCACTGGATCACACCTACAACATGGTACAGTTACAATACACGTTGCACGTAATGAACGGCATGACAGTGAGGTGCACCTTTTGTTTTCAGCATGTAATCTGACTAAACAATGAACAAGATCTATCACCCTGAGTATGCAGCGAGCAGGGCAGCGTAATTGAGTGTTGTGTGTATGTGTGTTGTGTGCACAGTAACTCATGAAAGGCATCAGACGGCTGATACAACCCCTGTGTGTTCTGCTTTGCACACTCCATCCATATCTGATAGTTCATGTTTATAGTACATGCAGGCTTTTGAGTGTGCTGTGTTTTGATTAAAAAAAAACGTGGTAATAATTTGTTTCTTAGAATCATTTGATGTTTTGTTGAAAGGTAATGCAACGTACTGTGTTTATTTTTTTCCTCACTCCCAAACCAGATTTATTTATCAGCAGGGGACACCCTCAGAGACAATGAACAATGTATTTTTTGAACAAACATGACTTCCTATTATGGCTTTTTTGTGACATCATCATGACACCACTTATACCAATCAATCACAAATATTTTGCTGATTAATATCAACTTTAAATCTTCTCCCGAGGTTGACTGTGTGTGGAGATATAGCAGAAAATGTGTTTTTGCACCATGTTTGTTGACCCTTGACCTTTATCTGATCTTCACCCAAAGATAATCATCTCCATATCTGCCCAAGAAATATTCCGATTCAGTTTGGGAATCCCTCCAGTCATTTTTACCTGAGGCCTTCAAATATGACCTTTGGGTATTACTAAAGCTTTTCATCCATCCATCTGTCCGTCTGTTTGTGCTCAGTCCAGTCCTATTACCTCCAGACTCTTGAAATTCACTGGGAACATTCTTGGGACACAGACCTTGGACAAGTTAAAAAAATCGCTCACCTTGATGTATTTTAAGAGGTTGAAAAGTCTCACACTGTTTTAATCTGATCCATTTGTTTTTAAATGACGCAGGTGACGGCCAATCAGAGTAGAGCTGCATTGTGATGTCAGTCATTGGTCTCTTCAAAACTGCTTTGTTTTGTGTATTTACATACATTTTTCATATATTATGTAAAACCTAGCAAGAAATCAACACTGAAACTGAAAATGCTGTTTTTGGAAACTAATAACACCTCTGAACTTATTTACAAGACATTTCGCTGAGGTTAGTATGGTGACATCACTTCCTGGTATAGCTACTTGCCAATAACTTCATTTTTGATATATTATGTAAAATCTCATGAGAAATAAACACTTCTAAAACTGAAAATGCTGTTTTTGCAACCTGATAACACCTCTGGAGTCACTTATAAGCCATTTCACGAACATTAACTTGCACTCTAACTTTCGCTAACTCAAAGCTAACTTCCTATTAAGTTAAATTTGTCTCATTAATAACTGCAAATGCACAGCAGGTGATCTACAAATATTGCTTGATTTGCACAACATGAACAAATAATGATTTGATTTGAACATGTATAAATTGTACTTAAGACATTAGCATTTTAATAATTAATTAAACAACTGCAAATTATAAAGAACACAATACTCATATGGCAGAGGGTATTTTAGCATTGCATCCATCCATCCATCCATTTTTTCTGCTTTATCCGGAGTTGGGTCGCGGGGGCAGCAGCTCAAGCAAAGCCGCCAAGACCTCCCGATCCACACACACCTCCCCCAGCTCCTCCGGGGGGAACCCCGAGGCGTTCCCAAGCCAGCCGAGAGACGCAGTCCCTCCAGCATGTTTTGGGCCTCCTCCCAATGGGACGTGTCCGGAACACCTCTCCAGCGAGGCGTCCAGGGGGCATCCGGAAAAGATGCCCGAGCCACCTCAGCTGGCTCTTTTCGTCGTAGAGGAGCAGCGGCTCGACTCCGAGCTCCTCCCGAGTGACCGAGCTCCTCACCCTATCTCCAAGGAGCACCCAGCCACCTTGCGGAGGAAACTCATCTCGGACGCTTGTACTCGCGATCTCATTCTTTCGGTCATGAGTCAAATCTCATGACTATAAGGGAGGGTCGGAATGTAGATCGAGCGGTAAATCAAGCGCTTTGCCCCCCTGCTCAGCTCTCTCTTCACCACGACGGCCCGATACAGTGACCGCATAACTGCAGATACTGCACTGCTGCACCGATCCATCTGTCGATCTCACACTCCATCCGTCCCTCGCTCGTGAACAAGACCCCGAGGTACTTAAACTCCTCCAGTTGAGGCAAGGACACTCCACCAACCTAAAGAGGGCAAGGCACCTTTTTCTGGTCGAGAACCATGGCCTCGGATTTGGAGGTGCTGATTTTATTCTGGACCCTTCACACTCGGCTATAAACCGCCCCAGTGCACGCTGAAGGTCCTGAGTTGACGAAGCCAACAGAACCACATCGTCTGCAAACAGCAGAGATGAGATTCTGTGGTTCCCAAACTGGACCCCCTCTACACCCTGGCTGCGCCTAGAAATTCTGTCCATAAAGATAATGAACAGAACCGGAGACAAAGGGCAGCCCTGGCTGAGGCCAACGTGCACTGGAAACAGGTTTTACTTACTACCGGCAATGCGAACCAAGCTCCTGCTGGGGTCGTACAGGGACCGGATAGCCCTTTGCAAAGGACCCAGGACCCTGTACTCCCAGAGCACCCCCCACAGGGTGCCCCGAGGGACACGGTCGAATGCCTTCTACAGATCCACAAAGCACATGTGGACTGGTTGGGTGAACTCCCATGAACCCTCGAGCACCTGATGGAGGGTGTAGAGCTGGTCCAGTGTGCCGCGTCAAGGACGAAAACCACACTGCTCCTCCTGAATCTGAGATTCAACTATCGGTCGTATTCTCCTCTCCAGTACTCTGGAATAGATCTTGCCGGTGGAGGCTGAGGAGTGTGATCCCCTATAGTTGGAACACACCCTCCGGTCCCCCTTCTTAAATAGAGAAACCACCCCAGCCTGCCAATCCAGAGGCACTGTCCCCGACCGTCACGCAATGTTGCAGAGGCGTGTCAACCAAGACAGTCCCACAACAGGTGCTCAGGATGGATTTCATCCACCCCAGGAGCCTTGCCACCGAGGGGCTTTCTGACCACCTCGGTGACTTTAGTCTGGGTGATGGATGAGTCCGCCACTGAGTCCCCAGTCTCTGCTTCCTCTTTGTAAGACTTGACGATAAGATTGAGGAGATCCTCAAAGTATTCCTTCCACCACCCAACAACATCCCCAGTCAGGGTCAACAGCTCCCACCCGCACTGTAGACAGTGCCGGTGGAGAGCTGCTTGCGCCCCCTGAGGCGTCGGATGGTTTGCCAGAATTTCCTCGAGGCCGACCAATAGTCTTCATCCATGGCCTCCCCAAACTCCTCCCAGACCCAAGTTTTTCCCTCTGCGACCGCACGGACTGCAGCACACTTGGCCTGCCGGTACCTGTCAGCGGCTTCCTGGGTCCCACTTACCAACAAAGACAAGTAGGACTCCTTCTTCAGCTTGACGGCATCCCTTACCTCCGGCGTCCACCACCAGGTTTGGGGATTGCTGCCGTGACAGGCACCAGAGACCTTGCGACCACAGCTACGAGTGGCCACATCGACAATGGAGGTGGAGAACATGGTCCACTCGGACTCCATGTCTCCAACCTCCCCCGGGATCTGGGAGAAGCTCTCCCGGAGGTGGGAGTTGAAGACCTTACTGACACAGGGTTCCACCAGTCATTCCCAGCAGACCCTCATGATACGTTTGGGCCTGCCAGGTCTGACCGGCTTCCTCCCCTCTCAGCGGATCAACTCACCACCAGGTTGTGATCGGTCGGCAGCTCAGCCCCTCTCTTCACCCGAGTGTCTGAGACACGTGGCCAAAGGTCAGATGATACAACTACAAAGTCGATCATCGACCTCTGGCTCAGGGTTTCCTGGTACCATGTGCACTTATGGACATGCTTGTGCTCGAACATGGTGTTTGTGATGTACAAACTGTGACTACCACAGAACAGCACTGAACACCACTCGGGTTCAGATCAGGGAGGCCGTGCTTCCCGATCACCCCCCTCCAGGTCTCACTGTTTTAGCATTGCATTATTATTTTTTTGTTGTTATCTTCTTCATAGACAGACACACACATAGGACCAATTAAATACCGTTTCGCCTCTTCGTCGGCACACACTGTGAAAAACAGCAGAAATTTGGTGGGAATATTACTTGGGTTAGTGTCTCCAGATGATTAACTTTTGTAACAGATTGGTCAAAGGTCAAGGTCAAGCAAAACACATTTACTGTAATATCTTGCTAAATATTTGAACAAAACCTCATACTGATCAGTAATATAGTTGTTATCAGTTGATCTGACTTCATGATGAAGTCATAAAGTCAGAATATAAAATCATACATACAGAAAACACCTTACACACAGGGTATGCATCAGCCCTCTGATGTCTTTCATTAGCTGTCTTACGTGAAACCTGTTTCACGTAAGACCATCAATTTCAAAAATGACCTTCCTAAAATCATAAAATATTAATAGTACAAACAGTATTATATGAATAATTGACTGCTTGAGCTGACATCCCTGCCAAACTAAGAATAGCTTTTTGCATTAATCGTGAAAACATTTTCCCACAGACAGTGACGTACGTGTTAATGTGCACTCTATAAATTGAGGCTTCACTGAAAATGATAGAAATGCAAACACAATATAATCAAAATAACACTGTTGTAAAAATCCGGTCGTCTAATCATAAGTAGTGTACCAAAAACAGAAAGATCTGCACAGCCACAGCGCTCCCATGCAAAAAGCTTTTTTATTGAAAATGTGACGTTTCGGGCAAACTGCCCTTCCTTAGATGCATAAATCTGAGGAAGGGCGGTTTGCCCAAAACTTCATATTTTCATTAATAAATCTTTCTGCATGGGAGCGCAGTGGCTGTGCAGATCTTTCTGTTTTTGGCAGAATTCTTCTTGATCCAGCAGGCCCTTTATGTGTTTTGGATGTGAGTGTCTTCTCTGCATCACTAAACATAAGTAGTGACCATTTTTCATGTATTCGTACCAGATAATAAATTGTTTTCTTTTCTGTTTACCCTTAACTCAACTTTAGCACTCTCTCTGGTCACCATGTCACCTTGTGTGCTATTCCACATTTACACTGTTTGGAAGGAATCGTCTTTTCTAAGAGACTGTGGAAGACTCCAGGGTTGCTGAGCGTTGGTGACTTTATTGCTGAGTTGCTTGTTTTGCAGCTTTGATCTTTTGGAGTAGGTTGTTGAGTAGGACAGGTCCTTCTCCATGCTATGGGGGCATCAATTTCTCTCTTCGGACAAAGAGATTGAATTTATTTGAATTCCAATCTGTATTGTGGGAGACTGACGATTTTGATACCTCTCCTGTGAGTTGTGTTGAAGTAGTTCAATGGGCTAGTAAGTTACTTTTTTCTGTTTGTATACTCTGCTATTCTTTCCCTCCCCCTGTAGTTCTGTCATGTGAGTCTTAGGCTGGGTGTGGCTAACCTCCTTGCAACTCGCACCTGCAATCAATCATCTACTCCAGTGCAGCTTAAAAGACCAGCTCATTCATCTACTCCTTGCTAGTTCATTGACTTCCTTCCTGTGCTGACCGCGCCATGCCTGGCCACCATTTTTTGCCCACACTGAGCCTTTCGACCCACTGACTTTCCTCCCACACATGACACTCTTTGAACTATTTGGACAGATCCCTAGCTTTTGGACTCTGATTCTTTTCTTTTGGTAAATAAAATCACTTATTTCACCTAGTCAGTGTGTGGTTGTCTAAATTAATGCAATTTATACATCTGCCTAAGAGACAGAAGTTGGGCTTCCAATATGTAGACCAGGAATCTAGTCCCATTCACACCACCGATCTACATATGTGTCCTTGGGCAAGACACCATCTTCATTGTCCCAGTGCACCCAGCTGTAAAAAGGTACTGACCACTGCTGAGAAAATAACCTGCGTCTCCTGACGTCCAATCTAGGGGGAGACGTACATTCTCAACCACTTTAAGCTGCAGAATTCTGGTACAAGCACCACCACCAATGGGTGTCATGGCCTATATATGACTTATTTCTTTTTCATTACTTTATAGGTGGAGGTATGTATGAAGTGCAAACCATGTGACTTTACCTTAATATGGTCTAAACTTTAAGTTATTTCAGTTGACTTGATGCGTGTAAAATAAGTGATCTGATTTATTTCTTGGTACTTTGACCTCTTTCTTAAAAATACCTGCACTAAATCCATTTTCAATTGAAAATAGAGTGCAGAATTCATCCCACCAGCCGAAATTCCCAGGAAATTTCTCAATGGGTTCAAATTTGATGCATTTTAAGTGTTTTACATACTGTTGAGGCCTTGCTTGTTGACTATAGTGCTGCTCGCAAGGGCTTCGTAGTACTGCTGGTTACTCATCAGGGTGTGCATGCCCAGGATCGCTGTAAGGTAACAAGATCGGATCAGGAAAAAAAATAGGCAGATGGAACAGAAGGCCATTAACAAGAACAATCAAACATTAAAAAAGTTTGTTTGAAGTGGTGAATGTAACTCAAGTTACATTAGGACATAAAACAACAACAAAAAGACCCAATGCATCCATACAGGGAGCATGCAAATAATGACAGCACAATAATGCTTGAATTATTTGAACATACTCAAAGCTGACATCACCGTTGCCAGGGATACTTATTATAAACGAATTTGGGGTTTGTTTGCTTGGAACATTGTCTCGGAATTTTGAGAATGGTGGTCGCTTATTTCAGTCTTATTTTCTGTAGCCAAATAATAATGTGTAAACCTGATCTAAGCTTTCAAATATCTCTGCCTTCATTCATGAACTCAGTTAATCTCTCTGAATGGAGATATCTCACACATAAAATTCAGATGTGGCTCTTTAAATCCATCACGAATCACTGCTTCAAGAGATTCACTTTGGTCATATCATTTCCCACAGTGTGAAAATAAATTTAATTACAAAAATAAAACTTCTTCTCCTTCTTTGTCTTTTTCACTGGATCGCAAACCGGCTTCAGAGGTCCTTACTGCCACCTACTGTGTTGGAATGTGTGGAATTATGGCAAATTATTCCAAGTCAATACAAAGCAGAATGTGAAACAACACAATGAAAAATAAAATAACCAAAATGTACAATAAAAATCTTCACAATATTAGGAAACAGGACAAGATTAATAACACTGGTCCACACGATTTTTCTTGCATGGATTTTTTTCAACAGATGTTGGGTAATTTGGGGGCGCTGAATCCGAATCTGGTGTTAGTTTTTGCCAATCACATCATGTTTTTGAGATATGAAAACATAGTTCTCTTATCAAGCATTGATCTTGCACACCTCTTTGGCGCCATAAACGATAATATGGCTCTTTGTTCACATTTCTCAAACCTGGTTTTAAAACTATGCTTTTGAAGCTGCTTTTGTGCATGATTAGTGGCATCAAACTCGTGAGTGAATGAGCAACTTTTGTGTAATCCATTAATAGGGGACATGCAGATTGCAAAAATAGTGATGTGTTAACAGAAATCTAAGCTCAGGTTCGGATTCAGCACCTCAAAATTACCCTAAATCTGTTCTCAAAGTCCATGCAAGAAAACTTTTTTTTTTTGACCAGCGTAATTTTGGCACAATCTTACATTCACGCATCTTCAACCACTTACTCCAATTAAGGGTCATGGGGGGCTGGAGCCTATCCCAGCAGTCATAGGGCATGAGGCAGTGTACACCCTGGACAGGACGCCAGTCTGTCACAGGGCTACATATGGACAAACAAACACATTCACACTCGCACACACACCTATGGACAATTTAAAGTGTTGAATCCATTTAACCTGCATGTCTTTGGATGTGGGAGGAAGCCGGAGCACCAGAAGGGAGCCCATGCAAAGACGGGAAGAACATGCAAACTCCACACAGAAAGGCCACAGGTGGGAATTGAACCCATGACCTTCTTGCTGTGAGTCAACAGTGCTAACCACTAATTCATCATGCTGCCCAGCTTAAAAACAATAATAATTCACTTTTTACAAAATCTTTAACAAAAAATGCTTACAACTTAAATACTCTTCATCTCGGTGAAGACGTGGACATCTGATCGTTGCTCATAATGAGCTTTGAGACCTTTCACAACATCCCACATCCTAACCCTAACCCTACCCCCCCACCCCCGTAAAACTCAAAACATTTAAAGTATTATATACAAACATGCTTGCAAATTTGGTTCATAAAATGAATGCATAAATGTGTTATATTATCATATGCAATGCTGAATTATAAACAAATCCAAATTTAAATAAAAAAAATAAACACAAATAAAAACTGAAGTTGTAGAAGGAAACCTGAAGGGCAACTCATCTGGTCCGACTTCAACAGCAGCACCGATGGGTGCGGGTTTCTTTTTTGTGGGTAAGAAGGACGGCAGACTCCGCCCATGCATCGATTACAGAGGGCTGAACGAGATTACGGTTCGCAATCGATACCCATTACCTCTGTTGGATTCAGTGTTCACGCCCCTGCATGGAGCCCAAATATTCACCAAACTCGATCTTAGGAATGCGTACCACCTGGTTCGGATCCGGAAGGGAGACGAGTGGAAGAGGGCATTTAACGGTCACTTTGAGTACCTGGTCATGCCGTTCGGCCTCACAAACGCCCCCGCGACGTTCCAAGCATTGGTTAATGACGTCTTGCGGGACTTCCTGCATCGGTTTGTCTTCGTATATCTAGACGATATACTCATCTTTTCTCCGGACCCTGAGACTCATGTCCAGCATGTACGTCAGGTCCTGCAGCGGTTGTTGGAGAACCGGCTGTTTGTGAAGGGAGAGAAGTGCGAGTTCTACCGTACTTCTTTGTCCTTCCTGGGGTTCATCATCTCCTCCAACTCCGTCGCCCCTGACCCGGCCAAGGTTGCAGCGGTGAGAGATTGGCCCCAACCAACAAGCCGTAGGAAACTGCAACAGTTCCTCGGCTTTGCAAATTTCTACCGGAGGTTCATTAAGGGTTACAGTCAGGTAGTTAGCCCCCTGACTGCCCTGACCTCCACTAAAGTCCCCTTCACCTGGTCGGATCGGTGCAAAGCCACATTTAGGGAGTTGAAACGCCGGTTCTCGACTGCGCCAGTTCTGGTGCAGCCTGATCCTAATCGCCAGTTCATAGTTGAAGTGGATGCCTCTGACTCTGGGATAGGAGCCGTGCTGTCCCAGAGCAGGGGGTCCGATAAGGTTCTCCACCCTTGTGCCTATTTTTCCCGCAGGTTGACCCCGGCTGAAAGGAATTATGACGTCGGCAATCGGGAACTCCTGGCGGTGAAGGAGGCTCTTGAGAAGTGGAGACACCTGTTGGAGGGAGCGACGGTGCCCTTCACGGTTTTCACGGACCATGGGAACCTGGAGTACATCCGGACCGCCAAGCGGCTGAACCCCAGGCAAGCCCGCTGGTCACTGTTCTTCGGGCGCTTTGACTTCCAGATCACATACCGCCCCGGGACCAAGAACCAACGATCAGATGCCCTGTCTCGGGTGCACGAAGAGAAAGCCAAGGCCGAGTTGTCGGACCCAACAGAGACCATCATCCCCGAGTCCACTGTTGTGGCCACCCTCACCTGGGACGTGGAGAAGACCGTCCGGGAGGCCCTGGCACTGAACCCGGACCCGGGGACCGGCCCGAGGAACAAACTGTACGTCCCACCAGAGGCCAGAGCTGCAGTTTTGGACTTCTGTCATGGTTCCAAGCTCTCCTGTCATCCAGGGGTGCGCAGAACCGTGGCAGTGGTCCAGCAGCGCTTCTGGTGGGCGTCTATGGAAGCCGACGTCCGGGATTACGTACAGGCCTGTACCACCTGTGCCAGGGGCAAGGCTGACCACAAAAGGACTTCGGGCCTCCTCCAGCCTCTACCGGTGCCTCATCGCCCCTGGTCCCACATCGGCCTGGACTTCATCACGGGTCTCCCGCTGTCCCAGGGCAACACCACCATCCTCACGATAGTGGACCGGTTCTCCAAGGCGGCCCACTTCGTGGCCCTCCCGAAGCTCCCGACGGCCCAGGAGACGGCAGACCTCCTGGTCCACCACGTTGTGCGTCTGCACGGGATACCATCGGACATCGTCTCAGATCGTGGTCCTCAGTTCTCTTCCCAAGTCTGGAGGAGTTTCTGCAGGGAACTGGGGGCCACCGTGAGTCTCTCGTCTGGGTACCACCCTCAGACAAACGGACAGGCAGAGCGGGCTAACCAGGAGCTGGAGCAGGCCCTCCGCTGCGTGACCTCCACGCACCCGACGGCCTGGAGCAACCATATGGCCTGGATCGAGTACGCCCACAACAGCCAAGTTTCATCTGCCACTGGCCTCTCCCCGTTTGAGGTGTGTTTGGAGTACCAGCCCCCATTGTTCCCGCTCGTGGAGGGAGAGATCGGTGTGCCCTCGGTCCAGGCCCACCTCAGGAGGTGCCGCCGGGTGTGGCGGACTGCCCGTTCTGCCCTGTTGAAGGCCCGGACGAGGGCCAAGGCCCATGCAGATCGCCGGCGTTCCCCGGCCCCTGCATACCAGCCTGGGCAGGAGGTGTGGTTGTCGACCAAGGACATCCCGCTTCAAGTGGAGTCACAAAAACTCAAGGACCGGTTTATTGGACCATTTCCCATCCTCAAGGTCCTCAGTCCGGCCGCAGTGAAGCTGGCAGCTTTAGCTTCACTGCGGATCCACCCGGTTTTTCATGTGTCACGTCTCAAACCTCATCACACCTCACCACTCTGCACCCCTGGACCTGCACCGCCTCCTGCCCGGATCATCGACGGGGAGCCGGCATGGACCATGCGTCGGCTCCTGGACGTCCGTCGAAAGGGTCGGGGGTTCCAGTATCTGGTGGACTGGGAGGGGTATGGACCCGAAGAACGCTCCTGGGTGAAGAGGAGCTTCATCCTGGACCCGGCCCTCCTGGCCGATTTCTACAACCGTTACCCGGACAAGCCTGGTCGGGCGCCAGGAGGCGCCCGTTGAGGGGGGGGTCCTGTTGTGTGGGCCACTGAAGAGGAGGTACTGCTGGCCCACCACCACCAGATGGCGCCCTGCTTGGAGTGCGGGCTTCAAGCACGAGAGGGCGTCGGAACTACTGGGAGTGACAGCTGTCACTCATCATCAACACCAGCTGTCACTCATCAACCACAGCCTCCATAAAAGCCGGACTGCAACTCCACCTCCCCGCCGAGAAATCAGCTACCACTCAGGTAACTTCTCTGCTGCATCCTTAACAAACAAAAGTCTGATCTCATTTACAGCCGTTTTCCTGCGACGTGTCCTTATCTGCTGCATTGGCGTTTCGTGTGGACTGCGACGGCTTCGCCTCACACCCCAACCAGATAAGTGGTTTTCCAGGAGCTGTACGAGTGTGTTACTGGAGGTGGAGGTTTTCCCTCCTGGAGGAATTAAGCACTGAAGATTGCTGGGTGTGTATTCACACACCCACCATTAACTGTTTCTGTTTCTGCCAGCAGTACCGGGTCTGACTGCTGAAGACAGTGGCCACCTGGGGCGCAGGGCTTGGCGGCTCCAGTGTTCTTCAGATCCGTTGGCGGTGGAAGCTGTGTGGGATCCGGCTCTTCTCTTGCCATACGTCTTCTATCTTCGAGCCTGCCCACACGTCACCTTGTGTATGACTGACGATCCACATTCTCTGTCATTGTCTGTATTTCGTTGTGCGATTCACAACATTAAATTGTTACTTTTTGGCTTATCCATTGTCCGTTCATTAACGCCCCCTGTTGTGGGTCCGTGTCACTACACCTTCCCAACAGGATTTCTCGGCCAGAGTCATGGATCCCGAGGGGCGTCAACCAGAGTTTGAACAGCCAATGGAAGAGCAGGAGGTGTGTTAGGTGAGCTGCAGCATATTCTAACCGCTTTCACTGCTCGGTTGGATTTGGTAACCGAGCAGAATGTTATTCTCAATCGGAGGATGGAGGCTCTCACCGCCAAGGTGGAGGCGCGTGATCAGAGCGCTGCTGCAGCACCTCCTCCTGCTGGTCCCATGCCCGACACAGACGTTCCACTGGTCGTTCAACGACCCCCCCCACCGTCCCCTGAAGCATACATAAGCCCTCCGGAGCCGTACGGAGGTTGTGTCGAGATGTGCGCGGACTTCCTGATGCAGTGTTCGCTCGTCTTTGCACAGCGTCCCGTCATGTACGCGTCAGACGCTAGCCGGGTGGCTTACGTCATCAATTTGCTTCGAGGAGAGGCACGCGCCTGGGCTACGGCGCTCTGGGAGCAGAACTCACGGCTCCTAACGTCATACGCTGGGTTTGTAAAGGAGTTCAAACAGGTTTTTGATCATCCCAACAGAGGCGAGACCGCTTCGAGCGTGCTACTGTCAATGACACAGGGGCGCCGGAGTGCAGCAGAGTATGCAGTCGAGTTCGGCATCGCGGCAGCGAGGGCCAGCTGGAATAACGTTGCACTCCTTGCCGCCTTCATAAACGGACTGTCTCCGGTCCTGAAGGAGCATCTGCTGGCTAAGGAGGAACCGCGGGATTTTGACGGGCTTGTCGACCTGGTTATACGCTTAGACAACCGCTTAGAGGAACACCGTTGGGAGCAGGGCGGGGGGCGTGGCCGGGCACGAGCCGTCCCTCTTCCTTCCGGGTCCGAAAGGGTGCCGTCGTCCCCACGCTCCACAGCCAGAGGGCTCCGTGTGGCAACAGCTCCCCCTGCTGACGAAGCTATGGACACGAGCAGGGCCAAAGTGAAATCAAATGACAGACAAAGGAGGCTGGCCCACGGGGAGTGTTTTTTCTGTGGCTCTAGTGATCATATACAGAGGAACTGCCCCAAACGGTCAAACTACAACGCCCGTCCTTAGATACTGGGCTAAGGGTGGGCCATAACATGCACACGGGGAAGCCCCGTAGATCCGCATGAATCCCAGTCACGATCCTAAGTGAGGATTTAACCCTTCACGCCCCAACACTAGTAGACATGGGGTCGGAAGGGAATCTGCTGGACAGCAGATGGGCAAAGGAAGTAGGGCTCCCTCTGGTGGCTCTGCCTTCACCTTTGAAGGTACGGGCACTCCATGTCACTACACCTTCCCAACACACTTTCCATCTCGTATAACAACAACCATGGAGTTAGCACTGTCACTAGAGAATAACCAGCCACTAACTTACTAATTTGGCAAAAATAAATAAATGAAGAAAGAAGTAAAAACAAGAAGACATGAAATGTGAAATCTTTCAATCTTGGGTGTCGATTTCATGTCATCTCTTTCACAATACAGGCAGTCAATCATGATGCTGTGAAGCAAAAGGCATACATTTTTTACATGCACAGCCTCTCTAATCACAGCCACTGACACTTGTGCTTCCTTCAGAGTTGCTATGGATGTCTTGGTGGCTTCTCTCATGAGTCTCCTTCATGCATGGACACAGATTTGAGGATGGCCTGCTCGAGACACAATAGCCATACTGGGCCAAACTCATTCCATTTCTTGAGTGATTCGACTTATTGATTGGTTGACAGTATGATTGATTGAACATAATTTAACTTTATAACCCTACTTATAGAAAGCACCTGCACTGCATTTTTCCATGTCCACCTGTTCTATCCCACAGAGATGAAAAAAAATCCAACCCCCCCCCCCAAAAAAAACAAAACAAAACAAAAAACAAACAAACCCAGAGCAAACATTAAGCTTGTTTCTGCCATCTTGTACAAGGAACTGATTTGACATCTTGGGTGATAACTAATTGTTACCTCTGCCAAAGAAGTACATAATGTTTTCACAGTTTGTCTGTTTAGCTATGTGTAGGATGACTCAAAAAGTAATGAATGGATTTCAAAGAAATTTGGTGATAGACAATATATTGTGGAAATGAGATCATGAAGATCTCAAAATGTTGAGGGGATGTTGATGAAATTTGGTGAGCAGATGGATAATGTCCCAGAAAATGAAGGATTTTATTTTGCATTTGATCTGGAACATAATATGTTCCAGAACATACAGCGGCTAAAATAAGTATTTAACACGTCACCATTTTCTCTGTAAATATACTTCTAACGGTGTTACTGACATATATATATTTAACATTTATTTACATGTATTAAATTTATTTATCTTTAATGATTTTATTTATATTTAATATTTATGTTTACAAGAGGTAAAATAAATATTGAACATGCCACCATTTTTCTCAGTGAATATATTTCTAAAGGTGCTATTGACATGAATTTTTCACCAGATGTCGGTAACATGCCAAGTAATCCACACATACAAAGAAATCAAACCATAGATGTTCACCATCATTTTCTATTTTATCCAGTATATGGCGGACGCAGCCCTGAGCTGTTGCCAGGCATTATTATGCGTTGTCAGGTACTAGATTAAATAGAAATCGATGATGTGCTGACTTAAACTTGGGTTAAAGTGATTTGAAAATGCTGTTTTGTGCAGCGTTCGGGTGCAGCAACAAGCTGACAAAGGATTGTGGAGTGAGCTGTCATAAGTGTGTATTACATGTAATATTAATGATGTGGGGAAATGATTAAAATTGCTGAATAAAGCTTAGAAAATGATTTTTTTGTCTCAATCTTTATTCTGTAAAGTAGTGACTTCAATTTTATTGCATGAATGCCGTGATAAATATCGCACCATTTGCTCAGTGATTCAATTAGAAGTCTCACTTTCACAAGTCTCAATTTATCCCTCTTTAATTAGCCTCGTTTTTTTCTCCACATCAGGTTTTCCATCCTGAGATATTCTGTAAGAGCAAATTCATAGAACGGAAATGTTTTTTCTCTCAATTTGGTGGGTCACATGACAGTCTCTTTGACACTGTATATTCTACTAATACAAGAATCTACACAACAGATTCATTTCTCTAGTACTCCATATTCCAGTGTAGTGCTTTCAGATTTCTTTCAACTTGGCCCAGAAATGTTTGAATAAGCTTACTTTCATCCTGGCTGGCGTGGCTGTTTCATTTTATTTATTTTATTTGAAATTTTGGCGGCGAAGCACTCCATAAAAGCGGTGCTGCAGGTGGGTTAAGAGCAGTCTTTAATATTAATATCTTTAATACGATGCGAGCATGTGAAGCTCTTACTTTCACTCCTGATTATTTCCATCTTTAACTTAACTTCATAATGAAATTAATTAAGGATCATACTAATATCTCGTGTTGTGGCAGACATAGTGTGTAGACAAACTGATGGCATTATTTTCTGTCTTGCTTCACAACATCTGGACTAACAAATTCATTCAAGTCTGTTATATAAATAGTCTGATCCTCTTCTACAATTTGTTTTGACAAACAGTGGCTATACAAATGTAGGACTGAGTTTGAATAAATGTAACAGCACAGAAAATGCACATTTATGGTGAAACTCTCTTGAAAACGTGGATCATGCACACTGATTTCTATTTATGCCTGGTTGTTAGATGCTAACCAAGATGGTGGCACTCTGGCAACATGAGTGGATGGCCCCGGTCCTCCATCTACTGAGTAAAGAGAAATCGATGATGTCCAGAAATTATGTGTAATAACAGGAAATGACATAGGGAAAAGTACTGAACACCTGAAGAAAGGAAGGTGCAAAAAAGACATGGAAAGCCAAGACACCAGCTGAAATCTGTCAGTAATTAGAAAGCAGTCCTGCTCCTTGACAGTGCAAATTAATATCAGCTGGTTCAGTCCCAATTGATGGCCTGTAAAAAGGTGTCTCATTACTAAGGTGTCACACAAGAAACATCTCAAGATGGGTAAAAGCAAAGAGCTCTTTCAAGATCTTCGCAACCTTATTGTTTCAAAACATGCTGATGGCATTGGTTCCAGAAGGATTTCTAAATTTCTGAATGTTCCAGTGAGCACTGTTAGAGCCATAATCCAGAACATCATTTCACCATAAACCAGCCACGATGACATGCTCCTCACAAGATTTCTGACAGAGAAGTGAAAAGAATTATCACACGAGTTGTCTAAGAGCCAAGGACTACTTGTGAAGTGCTTCAGAAAGACCTGGGATTAGCAGGCACATTTGCTTCAAAGAAAACAATAAGTAATGCACTCAGCCACCATGGCCTGTGAAATACTGGGAGAATATATTCTGGTTAAAAGTGGCCAAAAGTGAACTCTTTCGATACCATAATACACACCATAAATGGAACTGCACGTCACTTAACTCCACAGCTTAAGGCAATATCAATTTAAGACTTTTTTAAAGCCAGTTGGAATGCAATTTAGAAACTAGAGCTGTTTGAAGAGCTGAAGCGGAGGTGGAGGTGTAGTGGAAAGAAGGGCTGAACCAGAGCAGAACTGAGACATACCTGGCATCTGTTGGCACGCTGATTTTGCAGTGTTGTGTTTCTCACTTTGCATGTGGCATTGCACTGCATTGATTCCCACTGTACTGAGTTTGAAGGACCTCAATCACATTCCCTGGTTCTGGTTTAAGCCATGTTGAAAAAACTTCCTTAAAAAGCCAATTTTCATTAAATTTTCACTTCCATCTGTCATTATGCTATGTCAAGCTAGTGGAAAGTTTGTCTGCTTTCAGCACCCCAAAAAGAAACAAGAGATGTTTTGGGTCTAATGTCAAAATTTGCATAACAGTATGAGAATTATAAAAAAAATAATAACAATTGTGATTAATTTTGATATTTTCAATTGCATTGTCAGAAGAAAAAATAAAGTCGCACTTCCTATGTTTTAAAACTGCCAAGACATAGTAAGTAGGATTTTCTTGAAAATTCATTCATTGGTTGTTAATATTCTGATTCTGAAGCATTCAGTACATAGCTTCTACACTGGATGACCGGCTGTCCCTCTCCACAACCTTTTGTGGTGTAAACGGTTCACTTTCTTTACATTGTGTAACTTCATTCAATATCGTCCACAAGCTTACGGCCCATGCTACTACACTGAACAAAAATATAAACGCAACAGTTTTGTTTTTGCTCCCATTTTTCATGAGTTGAACTGAAAGATCTAAAACATTTTCTATATACACAAAAGACCTATTTGTCTCAAATATTGTTCACAAATCTGTCTAAATCTGTGTTAGTGAGCACTTCTCCTTTGCCGAGATAATCCATCCCAACTCACAGGTGTGGCATATCAGATGCTGATTAGACAGCATGATTATTGCACAGGTGTGCCTTAGGCTGGCCACAATAAAAGGCCACTCTGAAAAGTTCAGTTTTATCACACAGCACAATGCCATATATATCGCAGGTTTTGAGGGAGCGTGCAACTGGCATGCTGACTGCAGGAATGTCATCTCCAAAGGCGTTTCAGAGAATTTGGCAGTACACCCAACTGGCCTCACAACTGTAGACCACGTGTAACCACACCAGCCCAGGACCTCCACCTCCAGTATGTTCACATCCAAGATCATCTGAGACCAGCCGCCCAGACAGCTGCTGCAACAACTGGTCTGCAGAACCAAAGAATTTCAATTTCAATGTATTAATTTATATAGCGTCATCTCATGACAGAATCGCCCCAACGTGCTTCACATAACACACAATTTATAAAAACAGAGTAAATTAAAATCAAAAAGGGCACGATAAAAAGGTAAAACACAGTAGAATAAAAAGACATTACAAGGCAAACATAAAAACTGAATAAATTAATGATAAGACAGTCTTAAAAAAGTGGGTCTTCGGTCTTGATTTAATAATCTCCACCATGTCGGACTGCCTTATAGCTGCAGCTAGATCGTAACAGAGAGTAGGTCCACGGTAAGAGAAGGCTCAATACCCCACAGACTTCTTATTCACCCTTGGAGCACACAGAAGCCCTGCGCCCTGCGAACGCAAGGGCCGTGCCGGTACATAGGGCTTGACCAAATCCGCCAGGTAGGAAGGAGCCAGTCCATGAACAATTTTATAGACCAGCAATAGGACTTTAAAATCCGATCTGGCAGAAACCGGAAGCCAATGAAGGGATGCCAGAATGGGTGTAATGTGGTCAAACTTTCTACTTTGTGTCAAAAGTCTGGCAGCAGCATTCTGCACTAACTGAAGACCCCTAATGCTGGACTGTGGCAGACCAGAAAATAAAGCATTACAATAATCCAATCTGGAAGAGATGAATGTATGTATCAAAGTCTCAGTATCAACCACAGACAGGATGGGACGAATCCTCACTATGTTTTGCAGATGGAAGAAGGCAGTCCTCGTAATAGCTCTAATGTGGAGGTCAAAGGACAACGTAGGATCAAAAAGTATCCCAAGATTCCTAACTTTGTCCATATGATGTATAACACATGAACCCAAACTAAGCGCCAACTGGTCAAATTGATGCTGATGTCTGACTGGACCAAGAACCATTTCTGCACAAACTGTCACAAACTGTCTCAGGGAAGCTCATCTATGTGCTCGTCGTCCTCATTGGGGTCTTGACCTGACTGGAGTTTATCGTCGTAACCAACCTGAGTGGGAAAATGCACACATTCAATGGCATCTGGCTGCTGATCTACTCTATGCAAAGGAGATGTGTTGCACTGTGTGAGGCAAATGGTGGTCACACCAGATACTGACTGGTTTTCTGACACCCCCTCCCCCAAAAAAAAGCAAAACTGCACATTTCAGAGTGGCCTTTTATTGTGGCCAGCCTAAGGCACACCTGTGCAATAATCATGCTGTCGAATCAGCATCTTGATATGTCACACCTGTGAGGTGGGATGGATTATCTTGGTAAAGGAGAAGTGCTCACTAACACAGATTTAGACAGATTCGTGAACAATATTTGAGAGAAATAGGTCTTTTGTGAATATAGAAAATGTTTTAAATCGTTGAGTTCAGGTCAGGAAAAATGGGAGCAAAAACAAGTGTTATGTTTGTATTTTTGTTCAGCGTATGTCTTCACATGATTCGTCAAGTCTGGTGTTTCCCAGCTTTTGACTGGCTGAGCACACTTGACTCAAGTTTATTACCCGGACGTGGAGCAGGGAAAGCTGGAAAACCTGCAGTGAAGGTGATTCTCCAGGATCAGAGAAACAGGTGCTCATTGCAAGTTGACATCATGACAGAAGCCATCGTTTTGTTTCATGCAAACTCTGTACACAGTCTGCAGATACCCTGGATGGTGTTCAGCTAATGGACACAGAGATCCAGCAGGTGGAGGAGGTGGAGAAAGTGAAGGGACTGATGGAATGATGAAGGGTAAGGTGGAAGGATGATGGAAGCTGCACTAGAGCAAATGGATAAGAGTTAGACTGAGAAGAAATGTAAATAATCAAGAGCTACCTGAAGATCTGGTGTGTGTTTACACTGGTTAGCAAGAGGAAAGCAAGAGTGTGGAATCAGGAATTATTAGATACCTGCACAATGGCACACTGAAGCTAAGCTATTGACTTTTATAGACAAAATAAATAAATAATAAAAGGTTTGTTTTCAGCTGTTATTTTACACACAAAAAAATTACAGGATTCTCTTAACATTAAAAACAAGTGATGACCAGATTTACAAATGCCAACTGTTGGTCAGAAATTGCATACTTTTCTCACTTTCAGTATGTATCAATGTATCATAATAAATATAATGGAAATTTAAAAAAAAAAAATAGTATCGTGTTAAAACACGATACTGACCTCTTTTTTTCTAGAGTGGCAACATTATACTTTTGTAGCATCAACTTTTAAGGATCTAAGTTTTTTTCTAATATCTGAAACATTTGTTAACAAAGAAATTGCTTTACCTTTAATTGTTGTGTTGTGTTTATTATCAGGGGTCAGTCTTTGTGTTTTACCTGCGATATCACAGAGTTCAGCATCAGTCGCACTGGCCAAGGCTTCTTCTAGCTCCGGCTCCAGAGTCACATTCTCTATAATGGGGTCCACAATCTTTTTAGGCACCCAGGCTTTCCCTACAACATGATTAGTTTAGTTTAACATATACTGAAAAGGCAAATCTCCAAGTTACTATCACTACAACTGAATTGGGCACCGCAATCTCGTTTGAGGGCGAGCGCTAAAGGGGTAAAATATGACGCATCTGATGCAATTTCTCTACTTCTAGGGACAGAAACACTGCACTTCCTCTGAGATTTTGGGCAAATTACATTCAAACAAAGTGAAAATACAAACAGAAACTGACAATGCAGTGGAAAGTGGACATGTGTTGCAGTTTGTTTATGACCCGGAGCTCAAACATATCGAGGCGGTTATACAGGCGAACCAAAGAATTTCAGTTTCTTAATTTATATAGTGCCATCTCACGACAGAGTCGCCCCAAGGCGCTTCACATAACACACAATTAATGTGAAGGAATGTCCTCCAGAGCTGGAAAATGCAATGTTTACACAATAATTTTGTTTGTGTTCCATTCCACATTACACTCTGCAATGCCATAAAAGTAATTTTCAAGGAACAAAAGACTATAAGTCGCACTTTTTTAAATGTTTTGGCCGGGGGTGCGACCTATACTCCAGAGTGACTTATAAATGAAAAATATACTGGTAGATTCTCAATTAATTTACCGTAATAAAACAATTTTACATCAGAGTCGCACTATGTTTTAAAATGGCCACCGGAAACGGAAATGCAATGCATCATGGGCACTGTAGTATGGCGGCCGCCCTATAGGTCACGCTGGTCATGATAACCAATCAGAGAACAGAACATTGGATGCGTATTCCTCACCTCACCCAGACAATGATTGTGAAACAGCGTGTGAAGCAGACAAACACAGTGCTTGCTGTTATTCCGGGAGGGCTAACAAAACAGCTTCAATCCTTGGATATCAGTGTGAGAAGAGTGTTTAAACTGACGCTGAGAGCTGCGTGGGAGCACTGGGTGAGCGACGGCGGATGATTAGCGTCTGCACTTGGAAGAAGCTGGCATCGACACCACGGGGAGGTCATGAGCTGCGCAGGTAGGTGCTGCATGAACATCGGCAGCTGACACCTGGTGTGTACTATGGTCCACAGCGGGTAATATGTCAGAAAAGAACCGTTCAGCAATGGTGCAGGTTATGGCTCGGCTCTCAATGTGGTCCGCAAAATACAAACATATCCGTAAGTAAAATGCAGCTCACGAGAGGGCACTCAAGACTTGTGTGACTGTTCCTGCGACTTCTGACTACCATAGAAACATAAAAATTTCAACATTACTGATAACTTAACAAGACAATGGAGAAGGCCCGAAAAAATGCCACCAAAAAGAAAATCATACTCCGCAGATTACAAGTTGCGACTGGTGAAATATGCATCTGAAAACGGTAGCCATCACAATATTATCATCTGAACTTTTCATGTTAAGTTAACATACCTGTATGTCCATGCGACTTATAGTCCAGTGCAACTTATTTATGGTTTATTTTTCTTTATAATGGATAAAGTGGCTGGTGCGACTTATATTCCGGGGCGACTTATAGTCTGGAAAATACCGTATACACTGTAAAACAAAGATATGTTGACTCTACTTGATTCGATCAAGTCATCTTGTTAAGACTGAGGAGTTAAAATAAGTCAATGCGAGGTGTTTAGTTTTCAACAGTGCAACTCGACAGTTTACACTGGTATAACATAACTCAGTGAAAACAACCAACTGACTTGACTAAGTCAAGTGCAATCAACAAATCCATTTTTTTCAGGGTACATTATATGACGGGCGATTGAGAAGTTTTGAGCCTGACCCAGAAAAAGTAGAGTGTTGTTCTCCAGCTTTTGCATTCTGAGAAACCAACATTTCTCAACACTGCACCCAGTGAGTCAACACTTTGCACATTCCTGAGAAACAGTGGTTTCTCAGAACACACACACAAAAAAAAAAGATGAAACACACCCTATTTCAGTCAGGCTCAAAACTTTTCAATTGCCCCTCATCCCTTGTTCAGAATAAGCACCGTTTCTATAATTATCAAATGGTAATTCTTCTGCTGATCAGTTGATGCTGTCCGCTTAAATTAGGGACAAATGCACATGCATGCACGCATGCACACACACACACACACGCGCACACACACACATATATGCACACATAACACACATACGCACGCATATACACACAAAACATAGATCCAAACTGAAGTGTGTAAAATGAATCATGTGGTATTTAGCTGGTAGCTTCTCTCTCTGTCTGTTGTTTTCCAGCTGTAGAAAGTCCAGTGAACAACGGAAAATGCACAAGCGCACACTCACACAACACATAGTGGCACATAGAGGCCTGGCATATGTACTACAGCGTATTTGGTCAATTTGAGCATTTTAGTGTGGACGCAGATAAATCTTCAAACGTTGCCGTGTTTACGGGCCACTATTGGAGAACAAAGATTGTTCTGTATCCGTGTGGACAAAGCTCCAGAGTACAAGCAGGTTAAATGCTCATGCCCATACCTCGCTTCTCTCCAGTGAAGGGCACCAGGTCTTCTCTGTCAGGGTGTTCTTTGGCCTGTTTCTCCAGATGAGCCAGTAGGTTGTCT
Organism: Thalassophryne amazonica; assembly: GCF_902500255.1. Lineage (NCBI taxonomy): Eukaryota > Metazoa > Chordata > Actinopteri > Batrachoidiformes > Batrachoididae > Thalassophryne > Thalassophryne amazonica. Next base: position 52,180,067 of record NC_047117.1, read on the forward strand.
CTTTGGAAAGTTCCTGTTGGAGCTTTCTTGGTCTGATCCTTCTGCCGCAAACCAGCAGGCAAAAGCGCATTCTAGACAAGGATGACAATGTATGCAGTTCAAGGGCTTGACACTGGGTACTGGAAAAAACAGCCACACTTACAACAGCTCATTAAATATGACTTTAAGAAATAAACTCAACTAAATAGTGTTATTCATTTCCAACTGAACCTTCCTGCCTTACTTACTTGTTCCTCAATAGAAAACATAATTGTAATAAAGGGCTAAAGCATGTTAACACATTTCATTAATTAACATCAGCAGACGTGTATCCAACTGCAGCATGTATCCAACTCAGTTGATTTATACAGCACAAAACAGAAAATATGTTGCCCCAAGGTGCTATATGTGAGTAAGGAATAAAGCTTAAGCAGCTGCCACACTGTGGCAGATTATGAAAATGTATGAGTAACAGATACAAAATTTAGATAACTGTTCCTATCTGTTTTGTCTTGTACAAATCTTTTTCTCATTCAATAGATGAGGTCTTTGCCAGCTGATACCCGGCAGGTCCGTTGGAAAGTTTTGCGTGGGCTCAAAACTTTGAGTGGACATCAGACGGAACGCTTTTCCGGTAGTTGCACATTTGTCTAATGTTTTGTCCTGTACTTGTTTGTCAGCTTACCAGTGGATGCCCGATCGACATTAGTTTTATATGTGCGTTATAAGTTCGTATCAAAACATGAACCCGCATTCATTGATTGTTCACTCATTCCATCCGAGCCCCAAATCCACCAGAGACTGATGGATTAGGCAGTTTTTCTTACCGCGTGGGCTCTGAACACTTCAGAAAATCATTGTCAGTTAACACAGTTTGTCACTACATCAATCAATCAATTCAATCAATCAATTTTTTTCTATAGCGCCAAATCACAACAAACAGTTGCCCCAAGGCGCTTTATATTGTAAGGCAAGGCCATACAATAATTACGTAAAACCCCAACGGTCAAAACGACCCCCTGTGAGCAAGCACTTGGCTACAGTGGGAAGGAAAAACTCCCTTTAAACAGGAAGACACCTCCAGCAGAACCAGGCTCAGGGAGGGGCAGTCCTCTGCTGGGACTGGTTGGGGCTGAGGGAGAGAACCAGGAAAAAGACATACTGTGGAGGGGAGCAGAGATCGATCACTAATGATTAAATGCAGAGTGGTGCATACAGAGCAAAAAGAGAAAGAAACACTCAGTGCATCATGGGAACCCCCCAGCAGTCTAAGTCTATAGCAGCATAACTAAGGGATGGTTCAGGGTCACCTGATCCAGCCCTAACTATAAGCTTTAGCAAAAAGGAAAGTTTTAAGCCTAATCTTAAAAGTAGAGAGGGTGTCTGTCTCCCTGATCTGAATTGGGAGCTGGTTCCACAGGAGAGGAGCCTGAAAGCTGAAGGCTCTGCCTCCCATTCTACTCTTACAAACCCTAGGAACTACAAGTAAGCCTGCAGTCTGAGAGTGAAGCGCTCTATTGGGGTGATATGGTACTACGAGGTCCCTAAGATAAGATGGGACCTGATTATTCAAAACCTTATAAGTAAGAAGAAGAATTTTAAATTCTATTCTAGAATTAACAGGAAGCCAATGAAGAGAGGCCAATATGGGTGAGATATGCTCTCTCCTTCTAGTCCCCGTCAGTACTCTAGCTGCAGCATTTTGAATTAACTGAAGGCTTTTTAGGGAACTTTTAGGACAACCTGATAATAATGAATTACAATAGTCCAGCCTAGAGGAAATAAATGCATGAATTAGTTTTCAGCATCACTCTGAGGCAAGACCTTTCTGATTTTAGAGATATTGCGTAAATGCAAAAAAGCAGTCCTACATATTTGTTTAATATGCGCTTTGAATGACATATCCTGATCAAAAACGACTCCAAGATTTCTCACAGTATTACTAGAGGTCAGGGTAATGCCATCCAGAGTAAGGATCTGGTTAGACACCATGTTTCTAAGATTTGTGGGGCCAAGTACAATAACTTCAGTTTTATCTGAGTTTAAAAGCAGGAAATTAGAGGTCATCCATGTCTTTATGTCTGTAAGACAATCCTGCAGTTTAGCTAATTGGTGTGTGTCCTCTGGCTTCATGGATAGATAAAGCTGGGTATCATCTGCGTAACAATGAAAATTTAAGCAATACCGTCTAATAATACTACCTAAGGGAAGCATGTATAAAGTGAATAAAATTGGTCCTAGCACAGAACCTTGTGGAACTCCATAATTAACTTTAGTCTGTGAAGAAGATTCCCCATTTACATGAACAAATTGTAATCTATTAGACAAATATGATTCAAACCACCGCAGCGCAGTGCCTTTAATACCTATGGCATGCTCTAATCTCTGTAATAAAATTTTATGGTCAACAGTATCAAAAGCAGCACTGAGGTCTAACAGAACAAGCACAGAGATGAGTCCACTGTCCGAAGCCATAAGAAGATCATTTGTAACCTTCACTAATGCTGTTTCTGTACTATGATGAATTCTAAAACCTGACTGAAACTCTTCAAATAGACCATTCCTCTGCAGATGATCAGTTAGCTGTTTTACAACTACCCTTTCAAGAATTTTTGAGAGAAAAGGAAGGTTGGAGATTGGCCTATAATTAGCTAAGATAGCTGGGTCAAGTGATGGCTTTTTAAGTAATGGTTTAATTACTGCCACCTTAAAAGCCTGTGGTACATAGCCAACTAACAAAGATAGACTGATCATATTTAAGATCGAAGCATTAAATAATGGTAGGGCTTCCTTGAGCAGCCTGGTAGGAATGGGGTCTAATAAACATGTTGATGGTTTGGATGAAGTAACTAATGAAAATAACTCAGACAGAACAATCGGAGAGAAAGAGTCTAACCAAATACCGGCATCACTGAAAGCAGCCAAAGATAACGATACGTCTTTGGGATGGTTATGAGTAATTTTTTTCTCTAATAGTTAAAATTTTGTTAGCAAAGAAAGTCATGAAGTCATTACTAGTTAAAGTTAATGGAATACTCAGCTCAATAGAGCTCTGACTCTTTGTCAGCCTGGCTACAGTGCTGAAAAGAAACCTGGGGTTGTTCTTATTTTCTTCAATTAGTGATGAGTAGAAAGATGTCCTAGCTTTATGGAGGGCTTTTTTATAGAGCAACAGACTCTTTTTCCAGGCTAAGTGAATATCTTCTAAATTAGTGAGACGCCATTTCCTCTCCAACTTACGGGTTATCTGCTTTAAGCTACGAGTTTGTGAGTTATACCACGGAGTCAGGCACTTCTGATTTAAAGCTCTCTTTTTCAGAGGAGCTACAGCATCCAAAGTTGTCTTCAATGAGGATGTAAAACTATTGACGAGATACTCTATCTCACTTACAGAGTTTAGGTAGCTACTCTGCACTGTGTTGGTATATGGCATTAGAGAACATAAAGAAGGAATCATATCCTTAAACCTAGTTACAGTGCTTTCTGAAAGACTTCTAGTGTAATGAAACTTATTCCCCACTGCTGGGGAATAAGTCAGAACAAGATCTAAGATATGATTAAAGTGGTGGGTGGACTCATTTACTTTTTGAGCAAAGCCAATAGAGTCTAATAATAGATTAAATGCAGTGTTGAGGCTGTCATTCTCAGCATCTGTGTGGATGTTAAAATCGCCCACTATAATTATCTTATCTGAGCTAAGCACTAAGTCAGACAAAAGGTCTGAAAATTCACAGAGAAACTCACAGTAACGACCAGGTGGACGATAGATAATAACAAATAAAACTGTTTTTTGGGACTTCCAATTTGGATGGACAAGACTAAGAGTCAAGCTTTCAAATGAATTAAAGCTCTGTCTGGGTTTTTGATTAATTAATAAGCTGGAATGGAAGATTGCTGCTAATCCTCCGCCCCGGCCCGTGCTACGAGCATTCTGACAGTTAGTGTGACTCGGGGGTGTTGACTCATTTAAACTAACATATTCATCCTGCTGTAACCAGGTTTCTGTAAGGCAGAATAAATCAATATGTTGATCAATTATTATATCATTTACCAACAGGGACTTAGAAGAGAGAGACCTAATGTTTAATAGACCACATTTAACTGTTTTAGACTGTGGTGCAGTTGAAGGTGCTATATTATTTTTTCTTTTTGAATTTTTATGCTTAAATAGATTTTTGCTGGTTATTGGTAGTCTGGGAGCAGGCACCGTCTCTACGGGGATGGGGTAATGAGGGGATGGCAGGGGGAGAGAAGCTGCAGAGAGGTGTGTAAGACTACAACTCTGCTTCCTGGTCCCAACCCTGGATAGTCACGGTTTGGAGGATTTAAGAAAATTGGCCAGATTTCTAGAAATGAGAGCTGCTCCATCCAAAGTGGGATGGATGCCGTCTCTCCTAACAAGACCAGGTTTTCCCCAAAAGCTTTGCCAATTATCTATGAAGCCCACCTCATTTTTTGGACACCACTCAGACAGCCAGCAATTCAAGGAGAACATGCGGCTAAACATGTCACTCCCGGTCCGATTGGGGAGGGGCCCAGAGAAAACTACAGAGTCCGACATTGTTTTTGCAAAGTTACACACCGATTTAATGTTAATTAAATCGGTGTGTAACTTCAATGAATCTACAGTGTACAAACTCTACCATGCAAAGCGAAAGCCATACATCAACAACATCCAGAAATGCTGCTGCCTTCTCTGGGCCAGAGCTCATTTGAAATGGACAGACGCAAAGTGGAAAAGTGTGCTGTGGTCTGATGAGTCCACATTTCAAATTGTTTTTGGAAATCATGGACATTGTGTCCTCCGAACAAAAGAGGAAAAAGACTATCCAGATTGTTAACATCGCAAAGTTCAAAAGCCAGCATCTGTGATTGTATGGGGGTGTGTTCATGCCCATGGCATGGGCAACTTACACATCTGTGATGGCACCATCAATACTGAAAGGTACATCCAGGTTTTGGAGCAACACATGCTGCCATCCAAGCAACATCTTTTTCAGGGACGTCCCTGCTTATTTCAGCAAGACAATGCCAAGCCACATTCTGCATGTGTGACAACAGCGTGGCTTCATAGTAAAAGAGTGCGGGTACTAGACTGGCCTGCCTGCAGTCCAGACTTGATTATAATGGACAGTCGCTGGCCCACCTCAATCCATTATATGCAAGCTTTACTGTATTTTCATTTGTGATAAAAGAAAGTAAAATATAAGACTGCTATCTGGTTTTCATGATTTCAAATATGTTTCTGCTGCAGAACATAAAAAGTTTGGTTTTATTGTTTTAATTTAATCTATGATTTTCATTTTTGTTCCTTGAACAAGTGTTGATTTGCATTAGTGATTGTTTTTTCCCGGTTGTTAAACAATAAAAATGAACAATGCTGAACACTGATATTTTTTGGAGGATATATAAGAGGCCAAAACTATAATACCACAGCAAATGTCAATGGTTTAATCTTTGCTCTGGTTCCTGTAAATCCCTCTTGCGTCCATGTCTCTACTCGAGTCGAATATGGAGCCAAGAACTTTCATGCTCACGGGTGTTATTTTCAGACCTAATAAAGTGATCAAAAGGAGCTTGTTGAGGTGCTACTTATAGCTTCATATCTTATCTGTGCTCTCCACATGTCTCTCCCCCTCTTTGTCTCTTGGCATCCCGCCCTCAACCTTCTCTCTCCTTCAGTCCAAAGCAAATCTACTCAACATATTACAAATCCAGATCAGCCTGACATTACTGGTTGATTTGAAATACACAGTGACGCAAATAAGTATTTCATCCACTGTCGATTTTGCAAGTTTTCCCACCTACAAAGAATGGAGAGCTCTGTAATTTTTATCATAGATACCTTTCAACTGTGAGAGACACAATCTTAAAAAAATACCTTTGTTTGCAAATACAGACGTCAGACGTTTCCTGTAGTTCTTGACCCAGTTTGCACACTGCAGCAGGGATTTTGGTCCACTCCTCCATACAGATCTTCTCCAGATCTTTCAGGTTTTGAGTTTCAGCTCCCTCCAGAGATTTTCTATTCGGGTTCAGGTCTGGAGACCACTCCACTCCAGGACCTTGAAATGCTTCTTATGGAGCCGCTCCTTAGTTGCCCTGGCTGTGTGTTTCGCACCATTGTCATGCTGGAAGACCCAATGCATTTTCTAATAATTACGCCAATAGTTGTTGCCTTCTCACCAAGCTGTTTGCCTGTTGTCCTGTAGTCCATCCCAGCCTTGTGCAGGTCTACAATTTTGTTTTGGTGTCCTTAGACAGCTCTTTGGTCTTGGTCATGGTGGATAGGTTGGAGTGTGATTGATTGAGTGTGTGAACAGGTGTCTTTTATACAGGTAACAAGTTCAAACAGGTGTATTGTGTATGTGTAATACTGGTGAAGAGTGCAGAATAAGAGAGCTTCTTAAAGAAAAACTAAAGGTGCACCACTGTGAGAGACAGATCTTAATACTTATTTCATGCAATAAAATGCAAATTAATTATTTAAAAATGAAACAATGTAATTTTCTGAATATTGGTTTTTAGATTCTGTCTCTCACAGTTGAAGTGTACCTGGAATAAAAATTACAGACCTTTACATTCTTTGTAGGCGGGAAAACTTGCAAAATCAAAAGTGGATCAAATACTTATTTGCCTCACTGTAGCTATCAGAATAAAATAATATTTCATCCAGAACTTTAGCAGTGGCCATGAATTATTCACATGACATGGAGTTATATTCATGAAAAAAGCCTCTTTTGTCTTTGTAACTGTTACACTGTCCTCTCTCTCCTTTATGCATTGTCAGTCTGTGTTCTCTCTCCTCCATCTCCTTTTTTTATTGTGCCACAGGTGTCATCATTGAGCACTTCACATACTGTACCATCAGTGGTTGTAGTGTGAGGTGTGATGGGCCTCTGGCCCCATCAACAATACAAGCAATCTCAGTCACCTATGTTCCTGTTATACCGCTCGGTCCAGTAAGGTTGACTGCTCTCCCTGCCCCTCTTTTGCTATTGTGTTGGAGCCTCTTCCTTTAAAATTAAGAAGTCACCCAAACGTTGCAAAACAGAATGTCAGAAGTGAGGTTACTTGTTTTTGCGCTGGCTGTGTTTCTAAAAAATTGAGAAATATCTGGCCACTCTCTCCTGGATTTATATTTATATGGCCATGGCACCCTGGGCCCAACAAGCCCCAGAGTAGGGCCAGAAGACCAAGGCAGGACAGGACAAAAGGCTAATGCCCCACACCAGTGCCCCAGACATTCCCAGTCACCCAGAGCCAACCCCACATACCACACTGGCCCTAAATAGGAGACCCTCACTTGTTATTACAACCCCAATTTCAATGAAGTTGGGACATTGTGTAAAATGTAAATAAAAACATAATACAATGATTTGCAAATCCTCTTCAAAGGCGGCGGCATTTCTAGATGTTATTGATGTACGGCTTTTGCTTTGCATGGTAGAGTTTTAACTTGCACTTGTAGATGTAGCGACGAACTGTGTTAATTGACAATGGTTTTCTGAAGTGTTCCTGAGCCCACACAGTAAGATCCTTGACAATGATGGTTTAATTGCAGTGATGCCTGAGGGATCGAAGGTCACAGACATTCAGTGTTGGTTTTCGGCCTTGTCGCTTATGTGCAGAAAGTTCTCCAGATTCTCTGAATCTTCTGATTATATTATGGACTGTAGATGATGGAATCCCTAAATTTCTTGCAAATGAACGTTGAGAAACACTGTTCTTAAACTGTTGGACTATTTTTTCATGCAGTTGTTCACAAAGTGGTTATCCTCGCCCCATCTTTGCTTGTGAACGGCTGAGCCTTTTGGGGATGCTCCTTTTATACCCAATCATGACACTCACCTGTTTCCAATTAGGTGTTCTTTGAGCATTCATCAACTTTCCCATTCTTTTGTTGCCCTGTCCCAACGTTTTGAAATGTGTTGCAGGCATCCATTTCAAAATAAGCAAATACGACCTTTTTATTTTTTCAAAAACTATATGGATTTGAATCACGTGTGATTGCGTCAGACAAGCTTGAACCCTCTGCCGCGCCATGAGCGGCTGGATGCCAACGCACGAATCCGTCCGCACGTCTTTCATTAGACAGTGGAATGTCTGGATAAACTGCTGATCCCGAGCTCTTCTGAAACTTCTCTGTTCTCTCACGACGTCCTGGGTCAACAGAGGCTTAAATTTGGAAGTTTTCAGCTTGAAACAGGCTGACGATGGCGGCTCGGGGCACGGCGCACCGTCCGGCTCCGTGGGCAGTCCTTAAAGCGACAGTAACACTCCATAATCTCTCATCAGCCGTTAAAATTTTCACCGAAAACCATCTGACTTTCTCCACTTGGATGTGTCTCACAGTTTCTGAAAAAATTTTGATCAAGCAAAGCACCCGTCTCTCAGGAAGAAGTCAGACAAAGGAATTCCGACGAGGGGGGTGGACCAGTGCTCACTCAAAGCCTGCCCACAGGCGAATGACGCAACCGACAGGCGTGAAAAAACTCACGCATGCGCACGAGGGTTCAAGCTTGTCTGACGTAATCGCACGTGATTCAAATCCATATAGTTTTTTAAAAAAATAAAAAGGGTTTCTTTTCTAATAGACCTCGTATTTGCACAAAAACAATAAAGTTTATCAGTTTGAACCTTAAATATCTTGTCTTTGTGGTGTATTCAATTGAAAATAGGTTGAAGTGGATTTGCAAATCATTGTATTCTGTTTTTATTTACATTTTACACAATGTCCCAACTTCATTGGAATTGGGGTTGTATAATTAATCTCCCTTGGTGTGTGTGACCCCCTACGTGAGCAAGAATAAAGTGTTGCATTCAAAGCAGGGCAGGAATAGCAGGTGGCAGCATGCTGTGGGGGGCCGTGGCACACTGCTGCACCACAGCCTGCCCTGCAAACCCACCACCGCCTAGTGACCCCAACTCTAAACTGTTAAATGTGTAGAAATAAAGCATATTAAGTAAAATGACAGGGCAGGAGCGGAGGATGTTAGGCTGTTGTGGGGGGCTGCAGTGCACTGCTGCGCCACAGTCTGCCCTGCAAACCCAACACCAACACCTGACCCTGGACCTATATGAACCCTATAATGTGCTACTTAAAACCCAATATAATGTGCATGCAAGTACTAAGCAAGTGAAGTGCATTAAAAGGATGTGACACGTGAGGCTGAACAATATGCAGCCAGCAAAATAGAGAGGTACAGTGCAGGGAGTGGGTCACACACCCAGGCACCACCGGACCTGGCGACCTATCCCCAGAGAGGCGCCAGGCAACCATGAGATATGGAGGCGGCCGGCGGTCTTGCAGGAGCACTGGAAGCCCAGGGGGAAAACCAAACCAACACGGGGTCGGGGAGCCAGGAAGCTGGAGGAGGATGAGCCACTCAGCAGGGCAGTCCCCTGAACCATGGAAGGCATGAGATGAGGCCTAAGAGTGGCAGGGCCAACCAAGAGCCAGAGGGAGAGAGATGGGCCCCACAGACCCCAAGGCAGGGAAAGCCACGCAAGCGCCGAGCTCTGGAGAGAGGCACCCACCCCCCACCCAGGCACCGCACCCCAGCCACCCACGGCACAGTAGGCAAGACCCACACTCGAAAAGGAGCATCAGCCGCCCAGTTAAACCCCAACCACCCAACAGGACCAGCAGCCCTGTGGTGTGACACCTGACCCCCCCCCCCCCCCCAAGGCACAGAGGTGCACCCATACCCCACAAAGAAGGAATTCGGAAGAGAGCCCAGTCCAGCACCCTTGACCTACACAATTTCTCCCAAACCTGGGTCTTGACAGTGGACCTAACCAAGGCAAAAATGATGATATTCCAAAAAGGACCCAACCTCCAGTCACACAAATATAATTTCTTCCTGGATAAGACAGTCCTACAACACACAAAAAACTATACCTACCTCAGAATAAACATCAGTATCACAAATAATTTCAGCAAAGCTGTAAATAACCCGAGAGACAAGGCAAGAACAGCTTTTTATGCCATCAAAAAGAACATCAAAGTAGACATCTCAATTCAAATGTGGCTCAAAATATTGGACTCCGTCATAGAACCAATTTCTCTTTATGGTTGCGAGGTCTGGGGCCCACTCACCAACCAAGATTTTGCAAAATGGGACTAACACCAATCTGAGACTCTGCATGCAGAATTCTGCAAATCCATAAACCACCGTAAACCCAAAACAGAAGATTAAACTGTTATGTCACTTTATCTATGTATAATACAACACATTTTACACCAAAAGCACAATTACTTTAATTAATTTCCTATTATTTCAATCTCACATCTCCTGTTTACACATTTATTTACTGTAGAATATTGTTAACTTCATGTACATCTTCTTAATTTTTATTTGTTTTGTTGCTCTATGCAACACTTGCTTTAAACATATGTTTACCATGTCAATAAAGCTCCACTGAAATGAAAAATGTAATGAGAGAGAGAGAGAGAGAGAGAGAGAGAGTGCGGTGGGGGGGGGGAGACAGAGACAGAGAGAAAGCGCTTCAGATAGCACAAAAAGAATTGTGCTCCTCAATTAAAAAAAGAATAAAAAATAACATTAAATGCATAAGTCCAGAAAGGTTGAACAGCAAACATCACACAAAAATCAAGCAATTTCCCTCAGAAATGCTGTTCACAGGCTGTTGCAGCCCAGTGAGACAACACCCTTATCGGAAAGTTTTCAGTCACAAAATCCAGACACCATGAGCACACAAAATTTTGCATTCTTGGGTGGACAAACCCAAAATTGCATATTCATGAAGCACAACACGCTAAACTACCAGTGAGTACTATTTTGTGCATTTGGCAGACGCAATTCTAATTACGCACCATTAGTAACTCAACATGAAGGTGTATTTGCGAGTGTATTGGTGTTTGAATTTGGCCCATTTACAGCTGTGTGGAATGGGACAATACGACAAAGGGTCTTGTCCAAAGACAAAGCCAGGTCATCATATTGGTATAACATCATCTTACCCCACTGAGCTACTACCTCTACTTTTGCAATGTGACTGTTTACTATTATAAGTAGGATTGTATTATGGTTTTTATCATTTGGTATAGTTAACTCTATCTTTTATGTTGTGTATTTTATGTCATTGAAATTTATTTTCAAATATATATGTACACATTTAATACAAATTTTATCACCCCACCACTAAATAGTCACAATCCCACCTAGCCCCTCCAAGACAAAAACTCTTGTACCGCCATTACCGCTCTCATACACATGCACATTCTGACGATTGGAATTCAAAATTAAAAGATTACATTTCAACTGTGTGGATTAATGCATTTTTTTTAACTTTCTGAATTTCTAAAGTAAACACAACTTGTATGGCCTGTTATGATAATCATTTACAGCCATAATGAAAACTTAATATTGTCCATGCTATACCTGAACATATTTACACAAATTAAATCTAAGTGACACAAGTTTTCAAAATTCCTTAGTCAATATTGTAGCATAATAAAACCAAAGCCTAGTTCTGATGGCCACCAAGGCCACTAATTATTTTTGTTGATTTATTTATTTACTTAATAAACACAAACGCAGACAGACAATAATTGGAACTCAAGCAACTGAAATGAACTAGAAATAAAACCAAACATTGAAAAATGGTTAATGTGAAAAAAACTAACAGGAACAAATACAACAAAACTATAAATAAACTAACAGAAACACAGCTTACAAAATACTGAGGAGTCCAAGAACGCACAAGCTGCACAGGATAACGGAGTCAGAACTTGGATTAGACCGTCATGGAGTTCTGGAAAACCTAATGGTCCAGCAAACAACTAGGAGAGAAGGTAAATACTTCAGTTCTCACTGGTTTATGCTGTGCTCAAAGAAATAAACAGCCTGAAGCAGTACATCTTCAAATATGTAAATATATGACTGTGAAACAATATGTACTCAAAAAGCAAACGTGCAGCTGACTGATCGTATCTTTGCAGTATTGGAGTACATCTGGTGGACGTGTTATTCCTCTGTCTGACAGGGTTTACTGGAACTGATACAAGCAGCCTTGCGGGGAAGGTTACACTGTGTTTCAAGATTAAATTGGCACTTTGCTGATGTGCAGAAGGTTACCCTCATAAACAGACAGAAACACGGTAAGCGACACAGGCACGGCATCTCGCTGTTCCTCCAGTTTACGTCATGCAGAAAACCTATAGTCAGTTAGTTTTGGCATCGGGGTCCCTAACGGCGCACACACTGGGTGAATCCGTTATATTATACGCCTCCTGTCATTCTCTTGGCACTCGGAACATCCAGTGTCTTTATGAGCAGTTACACATTCATCAGAAAGCTATTACAGCCGCTGTCGACAGCTTGGCCGGCAATATATCACCGAGCACACTAAGCTGGCAGGAGAAGCCTAAACTGTAGAAATAAATACTTTGTAAAAAGCAACTGAAACTAAATATGAGTATAACGTGCCTGTAACACCCTCAACAAAATACATACAATGATACCAAATCAGTAACACATGACAGAAACACAAAAATAAGCAATCACTCGTAGAATTTATTGTCTTGCCCCTACTCCTATTCACATAAATGTGTAGGCAAATACTACAAACACAGCAGCAGTGATGGAAAATCATGACTGAGTTGATCTCAACAAATCACAATCAAAAGAAGTGAGTAAAATCAGTATAAAAAATAATGAATGTTTATGAGTTCAATGGTACAACCCCAATTCCAATGAAGTTGGGATGTTGTGTGAAATGTAAATAAAAACAGAATACAATGACTTGCAAATCCTCTTCAACCTACGAGGTCTGTGATGAAAAAAGCGGTCCTTTTTATTTTTTTCAAAAAATAAATGGATTTGATTCATATGTTTTTACGTCAGACAAGCTTGAACCCTTGTGCGCATGCGTGAGTTTTTTCACGTGTCGGTGACGTCATTCGCCTGTGGGCAGGCCTTGAGTGAGGAGTGCTCCACCCCGCCCGTCGGAATCTCTTTGTCTATGTTGCTTTATCAACATTTTTTCTGGACCTGTGAGGAATATCCGAGTGGACACTATTCAAGAAATTAAGCTGGTTTTCGGTGAAAAGTTTAACGGCTGATGAGAGATTATGGGGTGTTTCTGTCACTGTAAGGACTTCCGCACAGCGCTTCCAGGCGCCGTTGTCGGCCTGTTTCGACCTGAAAACATCCTAATTTAAGGCTTAATTCACCCAGGACGTCGTGAGAGAACAGAGAAGATTCAGAACAGGCCGGCATGAGGACTTTATGCGGACATTCCACTGTTTAAGGACATTTTGTAATGAAAGACGTGCGCGCAAATTCGCCGGAAACGACTCGGTGAATCTGTGTGCGCCGTGACAGGAAAAACACCTCCATGTTGAAAACCATTTGTAAAATTCAGGCAGCTTTTGATGGCTTTCAATAAGTGAGTAACTGAGAAATTGTTTAACAGCTTGGGCATGTTCCAACTTGCCCGTTAAGGTTTCCAACGGAGGTGTTTTTCCTGTCGCGACCCCCCGCGGTCGGGTCCGGCCCGACATGCGACTCTGCCCGCACGTTCTTTCATTACGAAATGTCCGTTAACAATGGAATGTCCGAATAAACTCCTCATGCCGACTTCTTCTGAAAGTTCTCTGTTCTCTGACGACCTACTGGGTCAACAGAGCCTGAAATGTGGAAGTTTTCAACTTGAAACGGCGAGACGCTGCCACCCCAAAGAGCAGATCGCCATCAGGCACCATGGGCCATCCTTACGGCGACACTACCAGACCAAAATCTCTCATCAGCTGTTAAAATTTTTACCGAAAACCAGCTGAATTTATCGAATGGTGTCCACTCAGTTGTGCCTTACAGTTTTTGAAAAAATTTTTATCAAACAAAGCAGCAGTCTCTGAGCCATTCCTAAACAATGAAAAACCGACGAGAGGGTGGGCGACTCCTCACTCAAAGACTGCCCACAGGCGAATGACGTAACCGATAGGCGTGAAAAAAAACTCTTGCATGCCCACAAGGGTTCAAGCATGTCTGATGTAATCACACGTGATTCAAATCCATATGGTTTTAGAAAAAAATAATAAGGTCCGTTACTTTTATCACAGACATAGTACATCACCTTTCCTTCTAACAACACTCAATAAGCATTTGGGAACTGAGGACACTAATTGTGAGTGTTATGACTGGGTAAAAAAGGACCATCCCCAAAAGGCTCAGTCATTCACAAGCAAAATGGGGTGAGGATCACCACTTTGTGAACAACTGCATGAAAAAATAGTCCAACAGTTTAAGAACAATGTTTCTCAATGTTCAATTGCAAGGAATTTAGGGATTCCATAATCTACAGTCCATAATATAATCAGAAGATTCAGAGAATCTGGAGAACTTTCTACACGTAAGCGGCAAGGCCGAAAACCAACATTAAATCCCCGTGACCTTCAATCCCTCAAGCGACACTGCATTAAAAACCGACATCATTGTGTGAAGGATCTTACCGTGTGGGCTCAGGAACACCCATTGTCAGTTAACACAGTTCGACGCTACATCTACAAGTGCAAGTTAAATCTCTACCATGCAAAGCGAAAGCCATACATAAACAACATCCAGAAATGCTGCTGCCTTCTCTGGGCCCAAATCTTCCACTGAATTAAATACTCATTCCATTGAAAGAATGAAAAAACATTCATTATTTGGTTTATATAATGGCTAAAATAGAGCCATGTCATTTGATATTTTATTAATTTATAAACAACAGAAAAGGGACTTACATTTTGGTGTTCCACTGGTGCTTTGACATCAACAGCCCAACACAAACTTTAAAAGGGAGTCCAAAATTGTTCTCAGTCAATTTGGAAAAACAGCTCGATAGTTCAAAAATAATTCTGACGATGTACTGCATGATGCTGTGCACTGACTTTGTGTACTTCCAAAAAAAAACAAAAAAGACTTCATGTACTTCCTCAGTCCAGCAAAAAATCACATCAGATGTTTGTCCAGATTTTCATCCTAACTTCATCCTCTTCATGCCTCCAGACAGCGTGGTGGATTTGTTTGTTTTGTGTGTGTGTGTGCGCATGTGAGTGTGTGTGTGGTACAAGAATTAGCAGCGTCAATTATCTCCTTCAAATCGTCATATATCAGCAAAATAAACTCTGCCATGTTTAGCTAAACGCTGCCCCCAGTAGTGTGAACATGCGCGGTGGTCGGGGCATGCAATAGCACATTTCATGTAGTACCAAAATTGCACTCGAAAACGAACTATTGCACGGTTCAAGCCGTGGTCACAACCCGCCGTACTTGCACGTGCGTGCAGTCTACTTGCAAAAACGTGGGCTAAATTTGGAGATCCGTACGTCGTAAGTACTGCCTCAGTACAAATTTAGGAGCACTCAGACACATGCAGACACGCTGTAGAGGTTTTAGTGCATGCAGAACTTTCGCTGCGGTCAGGCTGCGGATTCACCAGCAGTACAGATGACGCACGTTGTGAGTACTGCCTCAGTACGGATTCAAAGCAACACATTTTCATTCAATTACTATTGAATTAACCAAATCCGTACGTAGGCAGTACAGATTACGGCACTCACCACATACTATGGAGGCCGACAGACTTGCATGCACGATGCAGCTTCTCACTTGAACTTGGACTTTATTTCCAAACGTCAGCAACACACACTCCACAGCTTCAGTCTGATAAATAGCTGTAACTTATCGAGGCAAGTAAACACTCGTACAACTGACCGCTGCAGGCTGGACATGCTCATGCATCACCGACGCCGAAAAACACCTGCCACTCCAGTCCCGCTCATAAAAAAGAAAAGCGACCCCACACACACACACTGCTTTACATACACTCCTAGAGACGTGTGTTGAACGTACTCCCTCCCTCCTCTTGCTACTGCCTCCGTACGTTTTCACAAAAACGTAGTGGCTGTGGCATCCGCAGAAAACGTACAGTGAAAAAAAAAAATACGCGTGGTGGGTTGTGACCGGGGCTTCATGAAACGCAATGGCAAATGGTACGGCTAATCCATGTCACATGACATACAAGCCACCAATCAAATGACAAGGATCCACTCAGACGCTATATAATAAATATTAATAAACAGATTTGTACATATCAGAATAATACAGACAGCACTTAGAGGTCAGTCCAAACCAAAATGATGTCATACGATGACATCGTCGTGACATCACGTATACATTTGAATATATGACATTCTATTTTCTGTATATATTAATATATGACATTCTATTGCTATATGGTGATTTGTATGTGACATCATGATGAATGTCACCATTTGCTGTCTTGCTGCAAAGTACTATCCAAAATGCCATTTTTCTCATAACCTTGAAAATAAAAGAGCAAGAAGGAGGTCCTGATGTGCATATAAAGTAGAATATCATATTCTAATGTCATGTAATGACATAAGTAGAATGATTCTCCCATCACCCTGCTGGGAGAAGCTTTTTTCAGCTACTTTTTGGAGTGACGCCGACCGAGGGAGGACTGACGACTTGGTGGGTGGGATATCGAACGAACCGCGACAGCGAGCCAATCCGCACGGAGTGTTGGGAGGGTGTCGTAACACGGACCCGCAACAGGGGGCACAAATGAACAGACAATGGATAAGACAAAGAGTAACAATTTAATGTTGTGAAACGCACAACTGGATACAGACAAAGATATAATGCCAATTAAACACAAGGTGACGTGCGGGCAGGCTCGAAGATAGGAGACCTCTGGCGATCGAAGAGCTGGGACCCACACAGCTTCCACCACCAACGGCCTGAAGAACACCGGAGCCGCCAAGTCCTGAGTCCCCAGGTGGTCACCGTCTTCTGTTGCAGACCCTGATACTGCTGGCAGAAGATGAAAAACAGTTAATGGTGAGTGTGTATCCACACACCCAGTACTCCTTCACCTACAGATCTTCAAGGAGGGAAAACCTCCACCTCCAGAAACAATTTCACCCGTGAAGCTCCTGTTAGTCTCGTCCCTGGATGGAGTGAGAGGCGAAGAACGTCGCCCTCCCACTATCCGCCAATCCAGCTTCAGACAGAGCCCGCAGGTACACGGCTGCACACAGAACAATGTTAGATCCAACAATAATCACAGCAGAGAAGGTTACCTTAGACTGTAGCTGATTTCTCGGCGAGGAGGTGGAGTAATAATCCGGCTTTTGTAGGGACGGTGGTGATTGGTGACAGCTGGTGTAAATGAGTGACAGCTGTCACTCTCTGTTGTCTCGGCGCCCTCTCATGCTTGAAGCCCGCACTCCAAGCAGGGCGCCGACTGGTGGTGGTGGGCCAGCAGTACCTCCTCTTCAGCGGCCCACACAACAGGACCCCCCCTCAACGGGCGCCTCCTGGCGCCCGACCAGGCTTGTCCGGGTGTCGGCGGTAGAAATCGGCCAGGAGGGCCGGGTCCAGGATGAAGCTCCTCTTCACCCAGGAGCATTCTTCGGGTCCGTACCCCTCCCAGTCCACCAGATATTGAAAACCCCGGCCCTTCCGACGGACGTCCAGGAGCCGACGAACAGTCCATGCCGGCTCCCCGTCGATGATACGGGCAGGAGGTGGTACGGGTCCAGGGGTGCAGAGTGGTGAGGCGTGGTATGGTTTTAATATGGAGACATGAAACACTGGGTGAATCCGCAGTGAAGCTGGGAGTTTCAGCTTCACTGCAGCCGGGCTGAGGATCTTGACTATAGAAAAAGGTCCGATAAACCGGTCTTTGAGTTTCTGTGATTCAACCTGCAGTGGGATGTCCTTAGTTGACAACCACACCTCCTGCCCAGGCTGGTATGTAAGGGCCGGGGAATGCCGGCGATCTGCATGGGCCTTAGCCCTCGTCCGGGCCTGCAACAGGGCAGAACGGGCGGTCCGCCACACCCGGCGGCACCTCCGCAGGTGGGCCTGGACCGAGGGGACCCCGACCTCTCCCTCCACAAGTGGGAACAATGGGGGCTGATACCCCAAACACGCCTCAAAAGGGGAGAGGCCGGTAGCAGATGAGACTTGGCTATTGTGGGCGTACTCGATCCAGGCCAGATGGTCACTCCAAGCCGCCGGATGCACGGAGGTTACGCAGCGGAGGGCCTGGTCCAACTCCTGGTTCGCCCGCTCTGCCTGGCCGTTCGTCTGTGGGTGATACCCGGACGAGAGACTCACGGTGGCCCGATCCGAAACGATGTCCGATGGTATCCCATGCAGACGCACGACGTGGTGGACCAGGAGGTCTGCTGTCTCCTGGGCCATCGGGAGCTTCGGGAGGGCCACGAAGTGGGCCGCCTTGGAGAACCGGTCCACTATCGTCAGGATGACGGTGTTGCCCTGGGACGGCGGGAGGCCCGTGACGAAGTCCAGGCCGATGTGAGACCAGGGGCGATGAGGCACAGGCAGGGGCTGGAGGAGGCCCCTGATCTTATGATGATCTGCCTTGCCCCTAGCACAGGTGGTACAGGCCTGGACATAGTCCCGGACGTCGGCTTCCAATGACGCCCACCAGAAGCACTGCTGGACCACTGCCACGGTCCTACGCACTCCGGGATGACAGGAGAGCTTGGATCCATGGCAGAAGTCCAAGACGGCAGCCCTGGCTTCTGGTGGGACGTAGAGTCTGTTCTTAGGACCGTTCCCCGGGTCCGGGTTCCTTGCCAGGGCCTCCCAGACGGTCTTCTCCACGTCCCATGTGAGGGTGGCCACGACAGTGGACTCGGGAACGATGGTCTCAATGGGGTCTGACAACTCGGCCTTGGCTTCCTCTTCGTGCACCCGGGACAGTGCGTCGGATCATTGGTTCCTAGTCCCGGGACGGTAGGTGATCTGGAAGTCAAAGCGTCCGAAGAACAGGGACCAGCGGGCTTGCCTGGGGTTCAGCCGCTTGGCGGTCCGGATGTACTCCAGGTTCCGATGGTCCGTGAAAACCGTGAAAGGCACCGTAGCTCCCTCCAACAGGTGTCTCCACTCTTCAAGAGCCTCCTTCACCGCGAGAAGTTCCAGATTGCCCACGTCATAGTTGCGTTCAGCGGGGGTTAACCTGCAGGAAAAGTAGGCACATGGATGGAGAACCTTGTTGGACTCCCCGCTCTGGGACAGAACGGCTCCTATCCCTGAGTCAGAGGCGTCCACCTCCACTATGAACTGGCGAATAGGATCAGGCTGCACCAGAACTGGTGCAGACAAAAACCGGCGTTTCAACTCCCTAAACGCGGCTTCGCACCGATCCGACCAGATGAAAGGGACTTTAGTGGAGGTCAGGGCAGTCAGGGGGCTAACAACCTGACTGTAACCTTTAATGAACCTCTGGTAGAAATTTGCAAAGCCGAGGAACTGTTGCAGCTTCCTACAGCTTGTTGGTTGGGGCCAATCTCTCACCGCCGCAACCTTGGCCGGATCCGGGGCGACGGAGTTGGAGGAGATGATGAACCCCAGGAAGGACAAAGAAGTGCGGTGGAACTCACACTTCTCGCCCTTCACAAACAACCGGTTTTCTAGTAACCGCTGCAGGACCTGACGTACATGCTGGACATGAGTCTCAGGGTCCGGAGAAAAGATGAGTATATCATCCAGATATACGAAGACAAACCGGTGCAGGAAGTCCCGCAAGACGTCATTAACCAATCCTTGGAACGTCGCGGGGGCATTAGTGAGGCCGAACGGCATGACCAGGTACTCAAAATGACCTAACGGGGTGTTAAATGCCGTCTTCCATTCGTCTCCCTTCCGGATCCGAACCAGGTGGTACGCATTCCTAAGATCTAGTTTGGTGAACATTTTGGCTCCATGCAGGGGCGTGAACACCGAATCCAACAGGGGCAATGGGTATCAACTGCGAACCGTAATCTCATTCAGCCCTCTGTAGTCAATGCATGGACGGAGTCCGCCGTCTTTTTTACCCACAAAAAAGAAACCCGCACCCATCGGGGAGGTGGAGTTCCGAATCAACCCGGCAGCTAAGGAGTCCCGGATGTAGGTCTCCATCGATTCGCGTTCCGGACGTGAGAGGTTGTACAATCTACTGGACGGGTACTCTGCGCCCGGGATCAAATCGATGGCACAATCGTACGGTCGGTGCGGGGGAAGAGTGAGTGCCAGATCTTTGCTGAAGACATCAGCAAGATCGTGGTACACTTCGGGCACCGCCGTCAGATTGGGGGGAACTTTGACCTCCTCTTTAGCTGTGATTCCGGGTGGAACCGAGGATCCAAGACACTCCCGGTGGCAGGTTTCGCTCCACTGCGTCACCACCCCAGACGGCCAATCAATCCGGGGATTGTGCGTCACCATCCATGGAAATCCCAGAATCACTCGGGAGGTAGGTGTCACAAAAAACACGATCTCCTCCCTGTGATTCCCAGACACAACCAAGGTCACGGGCTGTGTCTGATGTGTAATTAACGGGAGTAGAGTGCCATCTAGTGCTCGCACCTTCAATGGTGAAGGCAGAGCCACCAGAGGAAGCCCTACTTCCCTGGCCCATCTGCTATCCAGCAGATTCCCTTCTGACCCCGTGTCTACCAGTGCTGGGGCGTGAAGGGTTAAATCCCCACTCAGGATTGTTACTGGGATTCGTGCTGATTTATGGGTTTTCCCCGTGTACATATTATGGCCCACCCTTAACCCAGTTCCTAAGGATGGGCGTTGGAATTTGATCGTTTGGGGCAGTCTTTTAATTTGTGCTCACAAGAGCCACAGAAAAAACACTCCCCGCAGGCCAGCCTCCTTTGTCTGATATTTGATTTTAATTTGACCCTGCTCGTGTCCATAGCTTCGTCAGCAGGGGGAGCTGTTGCCACACGGAGCCCTCTGGCAGTGGAACGTGGGGACGACGACACCCTTTCGGACCCGGAGGAAAGAGGGACGGCTTGAGCCCGACCACGCCCCCCGGCCTGCTCCCGACGGTGTTCATTCAACCGGTTGTCTAAGCGTATAACCAAATTGATAAGCCCGTCGAAATCTTGCGATTCCTCCTTAGCCAGCAGATGCTCCTTCAGGACCGGAGACAGTCCGTTTACGAAGGCGGCGCGGAGCACAACATTATTCTAGCCGGACCTCGCAGCCGCGATGCGGAAGTCGGCGCCCCTGTCTCATTGACAGCAGCACGCTCGAGGTGGTCTCGCCTCTGTTGGGATGATCAAACACCTGTTTGAATTCCCGTACAAACCCAGCGTATGACGTCAGGAGCCACGAATTCTGTTCCCAAAGCGCCGTAGCCCAGGCGCGTGCCTCACCTCGAAGCAAATTAATCACATAAGCCACCCGGCTGGCATCTGATGCGTACATAACTGGATGCTGTGCAAAAACGAGCGAACACTGCATTAAGAAGTCTGCGCACGTTTCGACACAGCCTCCGTACGGTTCTGGAGGGCTTATGTAAGCTTCAGGGGACGGTGGGGGGGTTTGTTGAACGGCCAGTGGAACGTCTGTCTGTGGCCCAGAGCCAGCAGGAGGAGTCACTGCAGCAGCGCTCGAGTCGCGCGCTTCCACTCTGCCGGTGAGAGCCTCCACCCTCCGATTGAGGACTGCGTTCTGCTCGGCTACCAGATTTAACTGAGCGGTGAAAGCGGTAAGGATTTGCTGCAGATCACTTACCACGCCTCCTGCTGACACCTGCGCTCCTTGTTCTCCCATTGGCTGTTCAAGCTGTGGTTGACGCCCCTCGGGATCCATGACGAATGGCCGAGAAATCCTGTTGGGAGGGTGTCGTAACACGGACCCGCAACAGGGGGCGCAAATGAACGGACAATGGATAAGACAAAGAGTAACAATTTAATGTTGTGAAACGCACAACTGGATACAGACAAAGATATAATGCCAATTAAACACAAGGTGACGTGCGGGCAGGCTCGAAGATAGGAGACCTCTGGCGATCGAAGAGCTGGGACCCACACAGCTTCCACCACCAACGGCCTGAAGAACACCGGAGCCGCCAAGTCCTGAGTCCCCAGGTGGTCACCGTCTTCTGTTGCAGACCCTGGTACTGCTCGCAGAAGATGAAAAACAGTTAATGGTGAGTGTGTATCCACACACCCAGTACTCCTTCACCTACAGATCTTCAAAGAGGGAAAACCTCCACCTCCAGAAACAATTTCACCCGTGCAGCTCCTGTTAGTCTCGTCCCTGGATGGAGTGAGAGGCGAAGAACGTCGCCCTCCCACTATCCACCAATCCAGCTTCAGACAGAGCCCGCAGGTACATGGCTGCACACAGAACAATGTTAGATCCAACAATAATCACAGCAGAGAAGGTTACCTTAGACGGTAGCTGATTTCTCGGCGAGGAGGTGGAGTAATAATCCGGCTTTTGTAGGGACGGTGGTGATTGGTGACAGCTGGTGTAAATGAGTGACAGCTGTCACTCTCTGTTGTCTCGGCGCCCTGCTTGGAGTGCGGGCTTCAAGCATGAGAGGGCGCCGAGACTGGTGGTGGTGGGCCAGCAGTACCTCCTCTTCAGCGGCCCACACAACACGGAGAAGCCGGCCTTCAGGCATCATCCCTGGGCAGAGCGAGGCAGGCAGCCGGGGTGACGGAGCAAACCCACTCAGTCCGAAATCTCCCACTTTTTGGATATATGTGAAGTCCCAGTTTGCCCAACGGAGTTTAGTTCTGCAGCTTTATCGAGGTGAGAATAATGTAAAAATAAAACGTGACGTTTACTGAACTGATGTGAAGGTTTAATGATCGGCTAACATTAGCTTAGCCTTTTAGCACAGTTGATCTGAGTGAACGCTTTAATTTGTAAATGGTTCAGTCTTTTTTATTTTTACCAAATAAAGCTACAGCTTTTTTCAGACACCACAAAAGCTCAACTTTAAATAACTTATTTTTTCTAGCGGTTTTTTTCAATCGTTTTCCTCCGTTTTTTTTTTCCTTTTTTATATATAAACTGTTTAGTGTTTCTTTATATTTAAAGAAATATTTTTATTTGTGCTAATCAGGAACATTTGCTGTGCAGACAACCAAACTTCCATTGATGAGCTGAACACCACGTCCAGTTGAAAGAAAACATCTCTGCTCTTCAAAATAGGACAAAAGTGTCTTCAGCAACACCACCAGAGTTCAAAGCTGCAGAAGAGACCTTCATCTGGTCCCGGGAATCCAGCATAACATCACCTGCTTCTAAATAAAAGGCTCTTTCAACAGCAACTATTTTATTATTTTTAAAAAAGCTGTTTCATTTTATATTTTAACAATAAAAAAACAGATAAATTTCTCCAAAAGGAGATGAGACGTGGTCAAGGGAATGATGACAAAAACACAAACTAATGAACATAAATTGAAATAAAAACAATGCAGTCGCACTATGTCCTAGTAGCACAAGTCAGGGAGATGCCCAAAGACACTGACCAACTGGTCAGTGACAACAGGGAAGGGAGCGGAAAACAGAAAAATAATATATAATATGATATTTTTAATATTTATTTTATTCATTTTATGTTTTATACAGGTAAGGTACAGTACATTTTCAATTTGTAGGTTTTGCGCACATTGTCTATAACAATTTTTTTTTTAGAGTGAGAGAAATGCTGAATAAATGCATTGTGTAACTAAAAAAAAAATAATCGTTTGAATAATCGTGATTTCAGTATTTACCTAAATAATCGTGATACTCCATAATCGAGCAGCCCTAGTCACTATTAATAATTTCTTACATGTCCAACCTCGTAGGTTGATCGTTTAAATTAAATTTGTTAGTTCTAAAAGCCATCATAATTATTTATAAGAAAACATTCTATTTTTTTTCTACTAAGGTTTGAACTTTGAGTGTTTACACAGGAGAGAAAAGTGAGAAAATGTTAATGCCTGTTTGAGAAAAGTGTATAGAGTGTGTAGTGAGGGGTTTTACAGCCTTAAAACATCTACAATAATTGTAAAAAATGACACTGACTACTTCGCGTATTTCACCTATCGCGGGTTATTTTTACAACGTAACTCCCTTTCGCAGCCTCGCAGTTTCGCAGATTTTTTTGTGCAATTTTGCATGCTTCTTCTTCTCTCTTTTTTTTTAACAGCGCATTGTGTTCTGTGTCCTTATCAGGCGGGCAATTGCTCTCACTGCCTCTAATTCGCTTACTGAGTCTGCGGGCTCGGTTAGCGCCGCAGTGGGCCACTCACATCGCCCCCCTGTCTGCTGTGCCGTGCTGCATGCAGCACCAGGTCCAGAGACTACACTCGCTGTTTTGATGCGCAGCACCCGCTGCATGGTCTCGGTAACCGCAGCCGCAGAGCTCCGTGGCCATGACTTGGATTCTTTGCGGGTCCCACATCCGTAACCCCGGAGGCAGTGAGCGAAGGGAGAGCACGCGCATTCTGTTCTGCGTGCATTCATCATTTATACACCATTTATCATTTATAAATGATAAATGGCCTCAGGGTGTATGGTTTTCTTCAGGGTGTATAAAGCCATATTCATTGGTGAACAACTTGATAACTGATAATATGATAAGTGGAATATGAATGAAATCAGCTAA
Organism: Thalassophryne amazonica; assembly: GCF_902500255.1. Classification (NCBI taxonomy): domain Eukaryota; kingdom Metazoa; phylum Chordata; class Actinopteri; order Batrachoidiformes; family Batrachoididae; genus Thalassophryne; species Thalassophryne amazonica. The sequence continues at coordinate 52,204,505 of NC_047117.1, forward strand.
GCGGTTCCAGAGATATTAGTCCAAAATTATACATACATGCACAGGTGCACAAACACAGTAACCGCAGTTGTTTCGTAAGCCACTCCAGGGACTCGACTAACTAGAGGTGCACTTGGAGGATGAATATTAGTGTTGGAAAAACCATGGGCAACTTAATTTTGCCCTTTGTTAAGTGACAGAGAGCGAAGTCACAATTATGTTTTCCCCATAAGCTCTCGGATGTGCGTTGTCGGGGCTGGGGTTTCCAGTATCTGGTGCACTGGGAGGGTTATGGACCTGAGGAGCACTCCTGGGTGGTGCGGGACTTCGTTCTGGATCCCTCCCAACTGCAGCATCGTGCCCACCCGGGCAGGCCTGGTGGGTACGCCTGGGGGATCCCTTTGATGGGGGGGGTACTGTTGTACTGCATTGGTGTTAGTTCCCGCTCTGTTTTCTCTCCTTCTCTTTTTACTCAGGCACTGTGCAACAGAGCTGATTTCACCGTACCTGTTATCAATCATCACCACCTGTATTTAAACCCTGGTTCTTCCACTCCACACTCACCAGAAACTCTGTTTCGCTCTGCGGTAACCTGGCCTCACTATCCTCTGTGATAGACTATTTTTGTGATCGTTAATGATTCCACTCTTTCCATGTTTGACCTGTTCTGTGCTCCCTTTTTTCGAGCGTTTCTGTTCTCAGTCAGCTCTGCTGCGGCCACCTGTTTCTGGTTACCTGCTGTGCAGCTCATTCTGCTCTGGCCTGTGTCTCCGAGCTCTGATGCCTCCTCCAAATCTTCAGCATTATTCATTCATCTTTGTTAATAAACTGTCATTGTGTTTTCACCACAGCTCCCTGCATTTGGGTCCAATGTCTTATGCGACAAAACTGTAACAGTTGCATAATGAAAAATAAACAAATATAATTTTTAAATGGCTCTTATCAATTCCATTTAGTGTAGAATCTGAGTAACACTTTAACACTTTAACAGAGTTAATGGATCAAAAACTGCTGGCTGTGTTTTAGTTGTACAATTTATTACTAATATTATATCCAAATAAATAATTTTGAATCTTAAAATATATCGTCAATTGTGGATCTTTGACCCCTTGACCCCATGTGGCTATGGGACCTGTAATGTCCCTGTCAGCAGGTGGAAAACACTGGGGGGAAATGGACTGCATTTATATACTGCTTTTCCACCTAAATCAGAAGCTAAAAGTGCTTTACAATGATGCCTCACCTTCACCCTCTCCCACACATATACACACTTGAACCGAGGATCCTCTGGTGTCAAGCCGAACCACTACACCATCACCTCTTAATGACAGGATGATGACAAAAAGTCATGTATTTATGTGGGAAACCCTACATGATTGGCCAGTAAGATGGGTGCAACATGCAAAAAAAAATCCATATTTAAAGCACAGCGAAGATGAAATACTGTGTGCTTTTAAAATAGCATGCCACAGTGCTGCTGCTGAGCTAGAAGGAAGAACGGATTGAGCAGTGGGTCCAGCTCTGTCAGCTCAGCACTTACATAACACAATGACACAGAATGCAGATTAATTGTTGTGGATGGAGCCACGGAACCCAAGGATGCAGATAGCCAGACACAATAGGTATGTGCAAAAGACAAGGTGTTTTAATGTTCCAGAGATAGTGATAATACAACAGTGTCAAGAATCTCCACAGTGGCAAATTCCAAAAGGCAGTGAAGACTGGCAAGGTGACAAAACCAATAACCAAAAACCAACCGTCAAAAAGTGACAGTGAGAGTAGTGTGATTTACGGAAGGATGAACACAGATGCACAACAGCTGAAACAGGGAGCAAGAACAGCCTGGTAATCACTCGACCAGCAACCGGCAAAAACAAATGTATGACTTAAATACCAACAAACTTGATTACTAACAGAGGGGCAAGTGGGAGAAAATCAATAAGTGTACAAAGATGAAAAAATAAACGGACAACCCAAGTGGAAAAATAAACCCCGATCATGAAAACCTTGAACCAACAAAATGACAGAGAGTGAACCACGGAAATACAATAAACACTGGGACAAAAAAAACAAAAGACTTGAAGACCAGGAACAAATGCATGAGGGGTGGGGTACTCCAACATTAATCAGCATGAGACACGTTCAATCTTTCTGATTCCGATCAACCAAAAATTGCCTTGATTGCTGTGATCGGCTCTAGGCACCTCTATTATTATAATACCGATTTTATCATAAAGTGAAAATGTCCAGCACTGACAAATATTACCAGGAAACAGTCTTGATCAACACCACTTCTAATGAAAACACATGGCCCTGCAGCTGTTACATGTTACTGGTGTTTTAAATTTATGATGTATTATATACTCACGTCTGGATCAAGTTCCTCTAATTCGTCCTCTAATCGCTGCAGCTCTTCCTCTGACAGTTTCTTCAGCAGCTCATCCTCGTCTATGTCCCTGTACTTCTCCATCTCCTTCCTCAACACCGACATGATGGCAGAAGACCTGGAAATATGAATGCCATCACCTCAAAACTACATAAGCAAACTCCTATTGACAGTGTTAAACATAAAGCTAAAGAGCTTCCATATCTATAACTCCAGTGTATAGGTGACACAATGGGTGACAGCAAATGACAATTGTCTGAGAGCTGATGATTAACAGTATCCCTAAAATCATATAAAAATGTTAATATGTATGTGATCCAAGTTTCTTCACATTTCTCCAATCTGACACTACTTTCATTATCTAACAATATTAGTCTAATAATTACATTGTCCTTATTTGTATAATAAACAATTAAGCAATTTGTTTCCATTGTTATAACCTTTTTCTTACACTATTTGTGTAAAAACTTTGTCACATGGGAATTTTGGCAGCACAATTTGGAAATTTTGGCCTTTACAACATATTTCTATTCATTTCAAATGCTTTGTGTGAATTCCACTTGAGAAAATCTTGACTCACAATAGAACAGAATTAGAATAGAATAGAATAGAATATCGTTAATTGTTATTGCACAAAGGTACAATGAAACTGAAGTTCATGAAACATCAGCAATTTGAGATGACAAAAGCAGATAATGCAAAATTAAAAAGGCTACCAAATCTAAATCAACTAGCAGTATCACATAATTAATTATTCTAAAATGCGCTCTACAAAACTCCAAACTGTTCCATAAACAGCTTGACATAACTGGTAACAGTCACTTACTCGTATAAGACAACACATTTCCTTCAAGTAATTATTATGTTTTAATCTGGGAAGTGACCAACTCAGCCAGCTGGGGGATGGTGATGGAGTAATTACAACCCCTGGCAAAAATTATGGAATCACCGGCCTCAGAGGATGTTCATTCAGTTGTTTAATTTTGTAGAAAAAAAGCAGATCACAGACATGACACAAAACTAAAGTCATTTCAAATGGCAACTTTCTGGCTTTAAGAAACACTATAAGAAATCAAGAAAAAAAGATTGTGGCAGTCAGTAACGGTTACTTTTTTAGATCAAGCAGAGGATAAAAATATGGAATCACTCAATTCTGAGGAAAAAATTATGGAATCACCCTGTAAATGTTCATCCCCCAAATTAACACCTGCATCAAATCAGATCTGCTCATTGACACTGACCCTATGTGTCTTTTTGCAAGGAATGTTTTTGCAGTTTTTGCTCTATGGCAAGATGCATTATCATCTTGAAAAATGATTTCATCATCCCCAAACATCCTTTCAATTGTCTAAAATATCAACATAAACTTGTGCATTTATTGATGATGTAATGACAGCCATCTCCCCAGTGCCTTTACCTGACATGCAGCCCCATATCATCAATGACTGTGGAAATTTACATGTTCTCTTCAGGCAGTCATCTTTATAAATCTCATTGGAAAGGCACCAAACAAAAGTTCCAGCATCATCACCTTGTCCAAGGCAGATTCGAGATTCATCACTGAATATGACTTTCATCCAGTCATCCACAGTCCACAATTGCTTTTCCTTAGCCCATTGTAACCTTGTTTTTTCTGTTTAGGTGTAATGATGCCTTTCGTTTAGCTTTTCTGTATGTAAATCCCATTTCCTTTAGGCGGTTTCTTACAGTTCAGTCACAGACGTTGACTCCAGTTTCCTCCCATTCGTTCCTCATTTGTTTTGTTGTACATTTTTCGGTTTTTGAGACATATTGCTTTAAGTTTTCTGTCTTGATGCTTTGATGTCTTCCTTGGTCTACCAGTATGTTTGCCTTTAACAACCTTCCCATGTTGTTTGTATTTGGTCCAGAGTTTAGACACAGCTGACTGTGAACAACCAACATCTTTTGCAACAATGCGTGATGATTTACTCTTTTTTAAGAGTTTGATAATCCTCTCCTTTGTTTCAAATGACATCTCTCGTGTTGGAGCCATGATTCATGTCAGTCCACTTGGTGCAACAGCTCTCCAAGGTGTGTTCACTCCTTTTTAGATGCAGACTAACAAGCAGATCTGATATGATGCAGGTAATTTTTTCCTCAGAATTGAGTGATTCCATATTTTTTTCCTCTGCTTGGTCTAAAAAAGTAACCGTTACTGACTGCCACAATCTTCTTTTCTTGATTTCTTATAGTGTTTCTTAAAGCACAATACCGCAGTGGTTGGCTCTCACTGTGGTATTGTATGACTTACTGTTCCGGAGCACAGCGGTGTTTTGCTGTATCTGTTAGCTGTTTAATCTGCGCAGTTAGATTGATCTAGTTACCTAGATAACGATTTGTTTCACAGTGTAATCTTCACGTGCCTTAACTAAAGCACTCCCTCTGCTGAATCACCTCTAAATTATTTACACGTTATTCACTTTGAGTGTTTTTAGGAATCCGCTAGCTTAGCGCAGCTACTAGCTCTTAGCCGGTTTAGCATGGCGGCTTCTCCTGTCTCTCCCGCACTTTTCTGCTCTGGGTGTGAAATGTTTAGTTATTCCTCGGCCTCCTTTAGTAGTAATGGTACTTGTAATAAGTGTAGCTTATTCGTAGCTTTGGAGGCCAGGCTGGGCGAATTGGAGACTCGGCTCCGCACCGTGGAAAATTCTACAGCTAGCCAGGCCCCTGTAGTCGGTGCGGACCAAGGTAGCTTAGCCGCCGTTAGTTTCCCTCTGGCAGATCCCGAGCAGCTGGGAAAGCAGGCCGACTGGGTGACTGTGAGGAGGAAGCGTAGCCCTAAACAGAAGCCCCGTGTACACCGCCAACCCGTTCAATTTCTAACCGTTTTACCCCACTCGGCGACACACCCACCGAGGATCAAACTCTGGTTATTGGCGACTCTGTTTTGAGAAATGTGAAGTTAGCGACACCAGCAACCATAGTCAATTGTCTTCCAGGGGCCAGAGCAGGCGACACTGAAGGAAATTTGAAACTGCTGGCTAAGGCTAAGCGTAAATTTGGTAAGATTGTAATTCACGTCGGCAGTAATGACACCCGGTTACGCCAATCGGAGGTCACTAAAATTAACATTGAATCGGTGTGTAACTTTGCAAAAACAATGTCGGACTCTGTAGTTTTCTCTGGGCCCCTCCCCAATCGGACCGGGAGTGACATATTTAGCCGCATGTTCTCCTTGAATTGCTGGCTGTCTGAGTGGTGTCCAAAAAATGAGGTGGGCTTCATAGATAATTGGCAAAGCTTCTGGGGAAAACCTGGTCTTGTTAGGAGAGACGGCATCCATCCCACTTTGGATGGAGCAGCTCTCATTTCTAGAAATCTGGCCAATTTTCTTAAATCCTCCAAACCGTGACTATCCAGGATTGGGACCAGGAAGCAGAGTTGTAGTCTTACACACCTCTCTGCAGCTTCTCTCCCCCTGCCATCCCCTCATTACCCCATTCCCGTAGAGACGGTGCCTGCTCCCAGACCACCAATAACCAGGAAAAATCTATTTAAGCATAAAAATTCAAAAAGAAAAATAATATAGCACCTTCAACTGCACCACAGACTAAAACAGTTAAATGTGGTCTATTAAACATTAGGTCTCTCTCTTCTAAGTCCCTGTTAGTAAATGATAGAATAATTGATCAACATATTGATTTATTCTGCCTTACAGAAACCTGGTTACAGCAGGATGAATATGTTAGTTTAAATGAGTCAACACCCCCGAGTCACACTAACTGCCAGAACGCTCGTAGCACGGGCCGAGGCAGAGGATTAGCAGCAATCTTCCATTCCAGCTTATTAATTAATCAAAAACCCAGACAAAGCTTTAATTCATTTGAAAGCTTGACTCTTAGTCTTGTCCATCCAAATTGGAAGTCCCAAAAACCAGTTTTATTTGTTGTTATCTATCGTCCACCTGGTCGTTACTGTGAGTTTCTCTGTGAATTTTCACAACTTTTGTCTGACTTAGTGCTTAGCTCAGATAAGATAATTATAGTGGGCGATTTTAACATCCACACAGATGCTGAGAATGACAGCCTCAACACTGCATTTAATCTATTATTAGACTCAATTGGCTTTGCTCAAAATGTAAATGAGTCCACCCACCACTTTAATCATATCTTAGATCTGTTCTGACTTATGGTATGGAAATTGAAGACTTAACAGTATTCCCTGAAAACTCCCTTCTGTCTGATCATTTCTTAATAACATTTACATTTACTCTGATGGACTACCCAGCAGTGGGGAATAAGTTTCATTACACTAGAATCTTTCAGAAAGCGCTGTAACTAGTTTTAAGGATATGTTTCCTTCTTTATGTTCCCTAATGCCATATACCAACACAGTGCAGAGTAGCTACCTAAACTCTGTAAGTGAGATAGAGTATCTCGTCAATAGTTTTACATCCTCATTGAAGACAACTTTGGATGCTGTAGCTCCTATGAAAAAGAGAGCTTTAAATCAGAAGTGCCTGACTCCGTGGTATAACTCACAAACTCGCAGCTTAAAGCAGATAACCCATAAGTTGGAGAGGAAATGGCGTCTCACTAATTTAGAAGATCTTCACTTAGCCTGGAAAAAAGAGTCTGTTGCTCTATAAAAAAAGCCCTCCGTAAAGCTAGGACATCTTACTACTCATCACTAATTGAAGAAAATAAGAACAACCCCAGGTTTCTTTTCAGCACTGTAGCCAGGCTGACAAAGAGTCAGAGCTCTATTGAGCCAAGTATTCCTTTAACTTTAACTAGTAATGACTTCATGACTTTCTTTGCTAATAAAATTTTAACTATTAGAGAAAAAATTACTCATAACCATCCCAAGACGTATCGTTATCTTTGGCTGCTTTCAGTGATGCCGGTATTTGGTTAGACTCTTTCTCTCCGATTGTTCTGTCTGAGTTATTTCATTAGTTACTTTCATCCAAACCATCAACATATCTATTGGACCCCATTCCTACCAGGCTGCTCAAGGAAGCCCTACCATTATTTAATGCTTCGATCTTCGATCAATCTATCTTTATTAGTTGGCTATGTACCACAGGCTTTTAAGGTGGCAGTAATTAAACCATTACTTAAAAAGTCATCACTTGACCCAGCTATCTTAGCTAATTATAGGCCAATCTCCAACCTTCCTTTTCTCTCAAAAATTCGTGAAAGGGTAGTTGTAAAACAGCTAACTGATCATCTGCAGAGGAATGGTCTATTGAAGAGTTTCAGTCAGGTTTTAGAATTCATCATAGTACAGAAACAGCATTAGTGAAGGTTACAAATGATCTTCTTATGGCCTCAGACAGTGGACTCATCTCTGTGCTTGTTCTGTTAGACCTCAGTGCTGCTTTTGATACTGTTGACCATAAAATTTTATTACAGAGATTAGAGCATGCCATAGGTATTAAAGGCACTGCGCTGCGGTGGTTTGAATCATATTTATCTAATAGATTACACTTTGTTCATGTAAATGGGGAATCTTCTTCACAGACTAAGGTTAATTATGGAGTTCCACAAGGTTCTGTGCTAGGACCAATTTTATTCACTTTATACATGCTTCCTTTAGGCAGTATTATTAGACGGCATTGCTTAAATTTTCATTGTTACGCAGATGATACCCAGCTTTATCTATCCATGAAGCCAGAGGACACACACCAATTAGCTAAACTGCAGGATTGTCTTACAGACATAAGGACATGGATGACCTTTAATTTCCTGCTTTTAAACTCAGATAAAACTGAAGTTATTGTACTTGGCCCCACAAATCTTAGAAACATGGTGTCTAACCAGATCCTTACTCTGGATGGCATTACCCTGACCTCTAGTAATACTGTGAGAAATCTTGGAGTCATTTTTGATCAGGATATGTCATTCAAAGCGCATATTAAACAAATATGTAAGACTGCTTTTTTGCATTTACGCAATATCTCTAAAATTAGAAAGGTCTTGTCTCAGAGTGATGCTGAAAAAACTAATTCATGCATTTATTTCCTCTAGGCTGGACTATTGTAATTCATTATTATCAGGTTGTCCTAAAAGTTCCCTGAAAAGCCTTCAGTTATTCAAAATGCTGCAGCTAGAGTACTGACGGGGACTAGAAGGAGAGAGCATATCTCACCCATATTGGCCTCTCTTCATTGGCTTCCTGTTATTTCTAGAATAGAATTTAAAATTCTTCTTCTTACTTATAAGGTTTTGAATAATCAGGTCCCTTCTTATCTTAGGTACCTCATAGTACCATATCACCCCAATAGAGCGCTTCGCTCTCAAACTGCAGGCTTACTTGTAGTTCCTAGGGTTTGTAAGAGTAGAATGGGAGGCAGAGCCTTCAGCTTTCAGGCTCCTCTCCTGTGGAACCAGCTCCCAATTCAGATCAGGGAGGACAGACACCCTCTCTACTTTTAAGATTAGGTTTAAAAACTTTCCTTTTTGCTAAAGCTTATAGTTAGGGCTGGATCAGGTGACCCTGAACCATCCCTTAGTTATGCTGCTATAGACTTAGACTGCTGGGGGGTTCCCATAATGCACTGAGTGTTTTTTTTCTCTTTTGCTCTGTATGCACCACTCTGCATTTAATCATTAGTGATTGATCTCTGCTCCCCTCCACAGCATGTCTTTTTCCTGGTTCTCTCCCTCAGCCCCAACCATCCCAGCAGAAGACTGCCCCTTCCCTGAGCCTGGTTCTGCTGGAGGTTTCTTCCTGTTAAAAGGGAGTTTTTCCTTCCCACTGTCGCCAAGTGCTTGCTCACAGGGGGTCGTTTTGACCTTTGGGGTTTTTACGTAATTAATGTATGGCCTTGCCTTACAATATAAAGCGCCTTGGGGCAACTGTTTGTTGTGATTTGGCGCTATATAAATAAAATTGAATTGAACTGAATTGAATTTAAAGCCAGAAAGTTGCCATTTGAAATGACTTTAGTTTTGTGTCATGTCTGTGATCTGCTTTTTTTCTACAAAATTAAACAACTGAGTGAACATCCTCCGAGACTGGTGATTCCATAATTTTTGCCAGGGGTTGTATATCCACCAAGATGAAATAAAAATCATCAGCATTTTATTTGTGTCTGTCTGTCTGTCTGTCTGTTAACAGGATTTTGTCAAAACTACTTCACAGATTCTCACCAAATGTTCTTACCTGTTTACATCCAGGCACCTCTGCAGTTAAATAATCATTTTATTGCTGTCCGTGATTTCTGCTCATTAAAATAAATCAGCCATAATTTTCCCATCAGTGTCTCACTGAAAACAGTGGAACATCCAGACTGTCCCTGACTGTCAACATGTGGAATCAGTTTGCTCCATGTCCAGTCCAGAAATGTGGTGGATCCTAAAACCCGGAAACATAGAGACAATTGTAGACATCTCAGAAACGGAAACATTACTTGTTACGCAGGAGAATGCATTTTATGATATGTCTGTCTATAATTAAAAGTAATATTGTAGAAGATGTTTTACATGGGGCATTATAGTGCTGTTTTAAGAATGGCTTACAGAGAAATGGTTTTGTTTGCGAATGAAAACCAGTCGGAACAAAACAAAAATCTAAATCGTTTTTGAAACTGCTCTACACCATTCTTAAAATGGAGTAAATTACCTCAAAACATCTTCAGCAATATTGCATTTAATTATAGACAGAAATGTCATAAAATGCATCAATGTGCATAATAAGTAATGCTCCCGAGATGTTTCAGAGATGTCTCCAGGTTTTAGGATCCACCCGTATCATCTCTGTGCTCCACTCTGTCACACTGAAAACAGCAAACAAACATCCAGACAGCAGGAAAGATCTCCGTCTGAACTCCCCTCAAAGTTCTGAACATGCACAAAACTTTCTGACGAACTTGGCAGACATCAGCTGACAAGGAACTCATTTTGCAAGATGAAAAAAGGACTTTTGCTGGCCAAAAATACACACAAACTGATAGTAGCTCATCCACAGTGTGGCTGGGGCTTCTACAAAGCTAGCCACATTGTTACATAAGACATCCTGTTTCTTGCACGAGTCTTTCACAATAGGGGCACAGGGCAAAACATAATGAGAAAAACTGTGAAATCTCATTGTATTTTGCTTTTTACAATATGCTAGGTGTCACAGAATTAATTTATTTTAGGTGGGCTTTAACATATTTTTATTTAAAAAAAAAAAACATTTTGGGTGGGTGTTTAACCAACTTTCTCCCTGAGGCTTTTTCCTCAAACTTTGCGGATATCAACTGACAAGGAGATCATTTTTCATACACTTCCTGTTTCTTGCATGAGTCGTTCACAAAAGAGCACAGGACAAATGGATGACACATCACAAGTCTGTCACGGAAGAGGAGCAAATCACGAAAACTCTATTTTTTGCTTTTTACAATATGCTGGGGTCATGGAATTTATTTATTTTAGGTGGGCATTTATCCATCCATCCATCCATTTTCTTCCGCTTCATCCGAAGTCAGATCGCGGGGGCAGCAGCTCAAGCAAAGCCGCCCAGACCTCCTGATCCACACATACCTCCACCCAGTTCCCCCGAGGTGTTCCCAAGCCAACTGCGAGACGTAGTCCCTCCAGCGGGTCCTGGGTTTTCCCCGGGGCCTCCTCTCGATGGGACATGCCCGGAACACCTCTCCAGCGAGGCGTCCAGGGAGCATCCGAAAAAGATGCCTGAGCCACCTCAGCTGGCTCCTTTCGACGTGGAGGAGCAGCAGCTCGACTCCGAGCTCCTCCTGAGTGAGTGCTCAGTGAGCATTTAATAAACTTTAATAAAAAATTATAATTTAATTTTGGGCTGGTGTTTAACCAACTTTTTAAAAAAAATAGTGGGTGGACTGATGCTCAGTTGTGGGCCCATGTGCGACCATGGTAGTCTCTGGTCTTTTTAAACACTGTTGAGGCATTAGTTCTTTGCCAGATTGTCTGTTATGCCACCTCATTCACATTTGTTCCTCTTATTTGACCGACACTGCCATTCTGGGTTTGTTGATTGTTTCCTGGTGTTTTTAATTCCTGGTTGCCTGTTTTGATGGTTTCCTGTCATTCTTTATTCTGCTGTTCCTTAAAAGGAAAGTGATCCTGATTGGACTGACCTTCTGGGTTGCTGACTGCCATCTGTGTAAGTGATCACAAGAACTTCTAAGATGGTTGAACTGCATATTAGCGCTGTGACACTGGCATCAGTGACTTCCTTAATAAATCATGATTTTGACTATGAATGTTCAAAAGACACCGTAATCACATTCTGTTCTTTAATTAATTAATAAATAACAGTGTTGAGTCGAGTGTGGTTGCTAAGAAGTTGTTTACCACTCTCAAAGTGTCAGCGGGTGTTACAAGGGAAGAAAGCTGTATGCAGTGACGTCACATGAAGCTATGTATAGCTAAGAAATCAGTTTCACAGTAACAGTGAAGGAGAGCAGATATGTGATGTCGGTACTCACCTTAGTGACCCACAGATCAGGAGCAAAATAAGAGAGAAGGCAGCCAAGTGCCTGGAGAGCTCCTGGTGGGAAAGAGACAGTGAAGAGACATTAAGAGCTTTACAGGTTAGAAAGTAATCGATACACGAACTGCATCAGCTACGTTGAAAAGAAACGACTATGTTACTTGCTCTCCTTTTATCCTCTATTTTTCCCTGAAAGCCACTGACAGAACAGCTGCACAAGTCAGGAAGATCAAAGTGTTTGAAAAAGATTTCTTTCTTTCGCTCGCTGTACTTGAGAGACTTTACAGCATTATTAATTGTTCATTCACCTGAGATGATCACATGCTGCTGATCTTTGGAGTGCAGATAAACAAAGAGATTTTTTTGTTTCACAGTCCTCCATAATTCAATGGAATTATCAACGTAACGCAGTACCACATCAGTGTAATGTAGAAATTTATTTCAGAAGAAACAGAATACAGCACACACATTATAGTGCACCACCATCTGTGCGGCGCTGCACAGAGAATCAGAGAATCAGAATCAGAATCAGAAGAAGTTTATTGCCATTGCCAGTGAACAGGATTCACATACTAGGAATTTGCTTCGGTACAATGGTGCAACATTAAGAAGAGATAAAATGCTAAGATAAAATATAACATATGTGTCAAAATAAGATAAAATCTAAGATAAAAAAAGAAATATGAAATATGAAAGGCTGTGTGCAACAGAAAAACAGAGAAACAGAAAAAACAGTGCAGTGGGAGGAGTGCAATTAAAAAACCAAAGTACATTGTCTAAAGTGACCCGTGATAAGATGATAAAGTGACAGAGTTAAGCTTAAGGTGACTGAGTTATGAGGAGTTCATGAGTCTAACGGCAGAGGGGAAGAAACTGTTCTTATGGCGGGAGGTTCTGGTCCGGATGGACCGTAGCCTCCTGCCCGAGGGGAGTGGTTTGAACAGACCGTGTGCAGGGTGAGAAGGGTCGGCTGTGATCCGACCTGCTCGGCCCAGAGTCCTGGAGACGTGCAGGTCGTGGAGAGATGGTGGCTACAGCCGATCACCTTCTCAGCAGAGGCCACAATGCGCTGCAGTCTGTGTCTGTCCCTGGCTGTGGCCCCGGCGTACCACACCGTGATGGTGGAGCAGAGGATGGACTCGATGATGGCCGTGTAGAACTGCACCATCAGCTGGACAGGCAGCTTGGCCTTCTTCAGCTGCCGCAGGAAGTACATCCTCTGCTGGGCCTTATTGATGAGGGAGCTGATGGTTGACTCCCACTTGAGGTCCTGGGTGATGGTGGTGCCAAGGAAGCGGCAATGGGGCTGTTGGTGAGGGCGAGGGAGGGCGGGGGGGCTGTGGCTTTCCTGAAGTCCACGATCATCTCCACTGTTTTCTGGGCGCTGAGCTCCAAGTTGTTGCTGCTACACCAGGTCACCAGCCGGTCCACCTCCCTCCTGTAGGCAGACTCATCCCCATCCGAAATAAGTCAGATGAGGGTGGTGTCATCCGTAAACTTGATGAGCTTTACAGAGTCGTGGCTGGAGGTGCAGCAGTTAGTGTAGAGGCAGAAGAGCAGAGGGGAAAGGACACAGCCCTGTGGAGATCCTGTGCTGAGAGCCCGAGTGTTCGAGACATTTTTTCCCAGCCTCACACGCTGACTCCGGTCCGTCAGGAAGTCTGTGATCCACCTGCAGGTGGAGTCGGGCACGTGGAGCAGAGAAAGCTTGTCCTGGAGCAAAGCTGGAAGGATGGTGTTGAATGCAGAGCTGATGTCCACAAATAGGATCCTAGCGTAGGTTCCTGGGGAGTCCAGGTGCTGCAGGATGGAGTGCAGGGCCAGGTTTATGGCGTCATCTACAGACCTGTTGGCTCTGTAGGCAAACTGCAGGGGGTCCAGGAGGGGGTCGGTGATGGACTTCAGGTGGGATAAAACCAGGCGTTCGAAGGTCATCATGACTACAGACATGAGAGCCACAGGCCTATAGTCATTAAGTCCAGTGATGCGTGGTTTCTTGAGGACTGGAACTATGATTGAGAAAAAGGTTTGATTGATTGAGAAAACAGGTTTCTCCTATGTGCAGAGCTCGGGTACGAGGAAGAAATAAATGTGTAACGAGGCCAGGAATTATTCAGAAGCCATAATGCTAGTATTTGTGGAAAAGATTATTTTAAAAAGATTATTTTCCATGTTTGACTTCCTGCACATGATAAGCGTCAGTGCTTTGCCAAGTTGCCAAGCACGCACAGGGAAATGAGATACAAAATACCACCCTGGCATTATTTTCAGGTGCGTTGGGTGAATAACAAACATGAATATATTTATTTTTTTATTCACTGAGCACAGAATAGATTTTAGTTTGTTCAGATGGTAATGTGCTATGTGAGTGACGTTTTTAATGGCCCGTGCACTGCAGAGATGACTGTAGTAGTACTTATCTCATGTGCACAAATTATTTAAACTGTGGGAACAAATGATCTCAAAATACTTTTTTTTTCTATTTTTTTTCTCTCTACAGCCATTCCAGTGTAACGTGAACTGTCTGGAGCTAGAGAGGGAAACTCTCAAAATACCCCTCAACACATAAAAGACAATCACAAATTTGTAGCATATCTTTTTGTAACCCTGCATCGAGTAAATATATACATAATTGGAATATATCTGAAATAATAGTCGAATAGAAGTATTGTTTTGTCATGTTCATATATATGAATGAATGTAACATCAATTTAACTTATTTATACAGTGCCAAAACACAAGATACCTCATGGCACTATATACGAGGTCTGTCCATAAAGTATCGTACCTTTTTATTTTTTTTTAAACTATATGGATTTGATTCATGTGTTTTCACGTCAGACAAGCTTGAACCCTCGTGCGCATGCTTGAGTTTTTCCACACCTGTCGGTGACGTCATTCGCCTGTGAGCACGCCTTGTGGAAGGAGTGGTCCCGCCCCGTCGTCGGATTTTCATTGTCTGGAAATGGTGGAATGATTTGGGGGTTTTTTCCATCAGAATTTTTTCAGAAGCTGTTAGAGACTGGCACCTGGAAACCATTCGAAAAATGTATCTGGCTTTCGGTGAAAATTCTATGGGCTTCACAGAGAATAAGGACTGTTACTACAGCTTTAAGGACGGCCCACAATGGCGCTCGGCGTGCCGCGCTCTGAGCCGCGACGACAGGCACGAACCACCAGATTATTTCTAAATGGATGGCTGTGTGGAGCTGGGACCGTCGTGTGCACTTTCTCTGGTTATCACAAGAGCTGGACATCAACTATTTTCTGGCAGATTTCACTTTTAACAAGAGATTTTGTCATGGAAAGCCGCGCGGAGGCTTTGTGCGTCACAACCGATTCGCTGTTCGAGCGAGACAAAGAACGCCTCCGTTTCGGCGTGTCAGAGGACAAGTTGGGACATGCCTATCTCGGCTTTCAATGCTTACCAGTCGAGTGAGTTATAAGAGAAATTGTGGAGAGCCTGTAAAATTTTCACAGAAAGCCAGATACATTTTTCGAATGGTTTCCAGGTGCCAGTCTCTAACAGCTTCTGAAAAAATTCTGATGGAAAAAAACCCAAATCATTCCGCCATTTCCAGACAATGAAAATCCGACGACGGGGCGGGACCACTCCTTCCACAAGGCATGCTCACAGGCGAATGACGTCACCGACAGGCGTGGAAAAACTCACGCATGCGCACGAGGGTTCAAGCATGTCTGATGTAAAACATATGAATCAAAACCATATAGTTTAAAAAAAAAATAAAAAGGTACGATACTTCATGGACAGACCTCGTATGAATAAGGACTAGATTTTCCCACCACATGAGCAAGCACATAGCATAATGGCGACAGTTTGAAGGAAACCTCTCTCAGTGTTTATAATTATAAGAAACCTCAAGCAGACCAGACTTTGAAGGGTGACCACTTATATAGAAAAAATGATAAAATGATGTTGTTTGGACACATTTTGATCAAGTGAACCTGATGTACATACAACCCAAATTCCAATGAAGTTGGGACATTGTGTAAAATGTAAATAAAAACACAATAGAATGATTTGCAAATCCTCTTCAACCTATATTCAATTTACTACACCATAAAGACAAGATATTTAATGTTCAAACTGATAGATTTTGTTTTTTGTGCAAATATTTACTCATTTTGAAATGGATGCCTGCAACACGTTTCAAAAAAGCTGGGACACTGGTATGTTTACCACTGTGTTACATCACCTTTCCTTCTAACAACACTCAATAAGCATTTGGGAACTGAGGACACTAATTGTTGAAGCTTTGTAGGTGGAATTCTTTCCCATTCTTGCTTGATGTACGACTTCAGTTGTTCAACAGTCCAGGGTCTCTGTTGTCATATTCATAATGCACCACACATTTTCAATGGGTGACAGGTCTGGACTACAGGCAGGTCAGTCTAGTACCAGCACTCTTTTACTACAAAGCCACACTGTTGTAACACGTGCAGAATGTGGCTTGGCACTGTCTTGCTGAAATAAGCAGGGACGTCCCTGAAAAAGACGTTGCTTGGATGGCAGCATGTGTTGCTCCAAAACCTGGATGTACCTTTCAGCATTGATGGTGCCATCACAGATGTGTAAGGTGCCCATGCCATGGACACTAACACACCCCCATACCATCACAGATGCTGACTTTTGAACTTTGCGCTGGTAACAATCTGGATGGTCTTTTTCCTCTTTTGTCCAGAAGACACGACATCCATGATTTCCAAAAACAATTTGAAATGTGGACACATCAGACCACAGCACACTTTTCCACTTTGCGTCTGTCCATTTCAAATGAGTTCAGGGCCAGAGAAGGCGGCGGCGTTTCTGGATGTTGTGCTTTGCATGGTAGAGTTTTAACTTGCACTTGTAGATGTAGCAACGAACTGTGTTAACTGACAATGGTTTTCTGAAGTGTTCCTGAGCCCACACGATAAGATCCTTTACACAATTATGTCGGTTTTTAAGTCAGTGCCACCTGAGGGATCGAAGGTCACGGGCATTCAATGTTGGTTTTCGGCCTTGTTGCTTATGTGTAGAAAGTTCTCCAGATTCTCTGAATATTCTGATTATATTATGGACTGTAGATGATGGAATCCCTAAATTCCTTGCAATTGAATGTTGAGAAAGATTGTTCTTAAACTGTTGGACTATTTTTTCACGCAGTTGTTCACAAAGTGGTGATCCTCGCCCCATCTTTGCTTGTGGGATGTTCCTTTTATACCCAATCATGACACTCACTTGTTTCCAAACAGGTGTTCTTTGAGCATTCATCAACTTTCCCAGTCTTTTGTTGCCCCGTCCCAACTTTTTTGAAATGTGTTGCAGGCATCCATTTCAAAATGAGCAAATATTTGCGCAAAAAAAAAAAAAAAGTCTATACATTTGAACATTAAATATCTTGTCTTTGTGGTGTATTCAACTGAATATAGGTTGAAGAGGATTTGCAAATCATTGTATTCTGATTTTATTTAGATTTTACACAACGTCCCAACTTCATTGGAATTGGGGTTGTACTTTAATCATGTAAAACCAACACAACTTTTTCAGTCCATCTGCTATGACCAACAAGATAACAAAAAACAACAAAATTGACAGAACATGTATTGAAATTAATGTTACAGTAAAACAATATAGCACAGTGTTCACAATGACGGGATAGTTAAAAAAAGACAATGAGATGAACACTGGAGTCCCAGAGTTGTGTGCTGCTGTGATGCTCTCTCTCTCTCTCTCTCTCTCTCTCTCTCTCTCTCATTGTCTTCTCAGTAGAGCTGATTATTGGTTACACCTGTGACAACTGGGACATCTGCAACTAATCATCCTTGCAGCATTTAAACCCTCAATTTCGTAATTATAATGGCAGCGGCTTCGCTCACCCCCAGTGATGTTTTTTCTTCTACTGGTTTTTCTACTGCGAAGAACGGTGTGTTTAAGTACAGCTCATGTGATCTTTGGACACCAGACATCTCTGCTTTCTGACTGTCTCCAAACTATAAGGCAGCACTGGGTAATGGGCTGATGAGAGAAGACACACAGGCTAACAGGCAAAAGGAAGTGGTGAGCACTGAAGCGGAAGAGGAGTAAGCGGGGCGGCTTGTTAGCGAAGCTAATAGCTAGCAACAGACCCGCGATTCCATTGTGCTTTGTGGCCAGTGTTCGCTCGCTAGACAACAAGGTGGACTTATAGGTACGGTCGGGCCTATGTCACTTCCGCGTAGTTACGGCCGCCATTTTGAGTCGCTGCTGAAAACAACACGCACTCACAACCATTGTTGATATAGTCATCTTTACCGCTGTTTATTCGCAAAGGCCTGCTGATTTGGTCATGCCAAATGGTATAGGTACAGTTGACATCTGGGTCGCTGATGTGCGCGCACATAGCAACACACATAGTAACGAGCAAGCCGCCGAAAACATCCGCTGTCGCCTTCATTCCTACTTGCGTCCATTGTGGCTGTCATTGTTCTGCCACATTTTTTTTCTGTTAATATACACCAGTTTTCACAGTGAATGCCATGATCTTGTGTGGAACGCTACAGCTGCAGCCAAAGCAGAAATGTGAAGTGTCTCGACCTGCCACGCCCAGGCCAATGAGGACAAGTTGAAGCTTCATTCGGCTCACCTCCTGCAGCTGCCTCTCTTGGTGAACCTGCTACAGCAGTAACCTCACCCAGAGAGTTCCTGCCTCCAGTGGACCTGAGTGACCATGAGGACTTACCTTGTTCAACGTCACATGATTACGTTGACATGGAACAGGTGTCCTAAAATGGAAAAGTTGGAACGCCTGAGAGCAGAGAACTCACAGCTGAAGACAGAATGCGTTCCTGCGAGCAGAGCGGAATGAAAAGAGAAAGCAGAATGTGGCGCTTTGGGAGCTCGAAAAAAAAAATGCACTTATTGATCTTTTAACTTATCATGGCTGGTACAGCCAACTGCAACACATGATCGTGGCATTCTCTGTGAAAACTGGTGTATATTAAGTAGAAAAAACCATGGCAGAACGATGCGAGCATGATGGACGTCAAATAGGAAATGAGCGTGACAGCGGTTTGTTTTCAGTGGCTCGCTGGTTACTATGCGCGTCGGTATGTGCTCGCGCATCAGGGACCCGGATGCCCGACCGTATATATTGCAGCTCAGTGTTTCCAGCTGCAGAGAGATAAGGAATTGTTGTAGTTATCTTCTAATGGCAACATAGATAAACGGCAGCATGGCAGACTTAGCCTACCAAGTGGACGGGCTAACACTTTTCCGAGCCAACCACAACCAACTGATGGGGAAGAAGACAGGAGGTGGACTCTATATTGACATGGACAACTGGTTAGCAGTCACTGTTTAGAGGCAGCTGAACTTTTAACTGTTAAATGCCGGCTCACTAGCTGCATCAGGAGTTCACAGCGGTGCTCACTGTGGCTGTTAACATCCACCAAGTGCTAATGCTAGCATAGCACTCAAAGAGCTCCACGATAACATCAGCACATTCCTGAACAAGCATCCAGAGGGTTTTTATGTGATGGGCAGGGACTTGAGCAACGTTCATCTGATGGACAATCGGCCGACCAGTATGTCTCCATAGCTACTCGGGGTGACAACATGCTGGACTGAGTGTACGCAAACAAAAGTGACGTGTACAGAGCTGTGCCACACCCCTACCTTGGCTTTCTTGATCACATCTCCGTGCATGCTGATTCCTGCTTTACCATCCTGTGGTTAAAGTGAACAAGCCAACACAAAAAAAAATCAACTGTGTGGCCTGATGGACAGTGCCTCCACACTACAGGACTGTTCTAAGCACATTGACCGGCAGATCTTCAGAGATACAGCTACATATGATGAGGTGGTTAACTTCGAGAAATGTGCATCTACTATCACTAGCTACATTACTAAATGTGCTGATGACGTTGCCACCACTAGAAGGATTACCATCTACCCTAACCAGAAGCCCTGGCTGAATGAAGAGGTCCGCTCGCTCCTGAGAGCAAAGGATTCTGCGTTTAGGTTGAGGGACACATCAGCACTGAGACCAGCAAGACGTAACCTGGATGCGGGAATTAAAAGAGCAAAAGCCAGCTATGCTCTCAAAATACAGGGACAATTTTCCACCAGTGACCTACAGAGCATGTGGAAGGGCATCAAGACCATCACGGACTATCAAAAGAAGGCTGATGTGTGCTCAGTGGACCCTTCTCTACCTGATGCTCTGAACACATTTTATGCTCCCTTTGAGGCATCCAACACCTCCTCCTGCACCGGACTCAATATTCCACCAAGTGAACAGCCTCTCAGTGTGGCTGCTGGAGATCTAAGGAGGTCCCTGCTCACAATCAACTCATGTAAGGCAGTGGGACTGGATGACATCCCGTGGAGTGTTCTGAGAGATGCTGCTCATCAGCTCACACGGGTGCTGGCAGATTTCCCTCTCCCAGGCTGTGGTGCCAACATGCTTCAAGACAGCCACCATCATTCCTGTACCTAAGACTCCACAGGATCATGCATGAATGGCTATCACCCTGTGGCGCTCACCCCGATAGTCATGAAGTGCTTTGAGCAGCTGGTGTTGTCCCACTTAAAGGACACCATCAATATCAAGGTGGACCCTCATTAGCATGCTTACAGGAAAAATAGGTGCACATCTGATGGAGTGTCGGCAGTTGTCCACCAGGCCCTCACCTATTTGGAGAGCAGGGACACATATGTCAGGCTTCTCTTTCTGGACTTTAGTTCAGTCTTTAATACAATCATCCCACAGACCCTCATTAACCAGCTGGGGCTTAGACCACCGCTGTGCAACTGGGTACTGAGGTCACAGTCAGTGACAATCCATGGACGCTCAGCTTCATCCACCATCCTGAACACTGACTCCCCTCAGGGATGTGTCCTGAGCCCCCTGCTGTACACTCTGCTGACTTATGACTGCTCACTCAAATATCCCGGTTGTCATATTGTCAAGTTTGCAGATGACACGGCAGTGGTGGGACTAATCTCCCACAATGATGAGGCAGAGTACCGGCAGGAGGTTCAACATCTCAAAGTTTGGTGCAGAGCCAACAATCTCTGCATAAATAAGATGAAGACGAAGGAAGTGATCATGGACTTCAGAAGGAGTAACCACTGCCCCTTCCCCTCTACATCGCTGGCACAGCTGTATAGGTGTTCTCCAGCTTCAAGTACCTGAGTCTGCACATTACTGACCTCACCTGGTCCAACGACACAGCCAGCTTCCTGAAAAAGGCCCACCAACACCTATAATTTCTAAGGAAGCTGAAATATGCTGGACTTGCTCCCCACTGCTCTAGTCTCCTTGTACATGTGTGGTGGAGAGCATCCTGAACCCAGTCCATCACTGTATGGTACGATCACTGCTCTGCATGGTGAAAGCTGCTCAGAAGATCATCGGGAATAACCTTCCTTCCTTCAGTCACATTTATATCAGCCGCTGCAGGAGCAGGACCTCCAGCATTATGAAGGGCCCCACTCACCCTGCCCATGGACTCTTTGTCCCTCTGCCTTCAGGGAAAAGGCTGCGCAGCATCAAGACCAGAACCTCCTGTCTGTGGTCCAGCTTCTTTCCAGAAGCTATCAGACTGATGAACAAAACATCACACACCTAATGCAACGCTACTAAACGGGACTGAGTACAATATGGTCATAACTGGCTCTTCTGTTTAACTTACATTAGGTTTAACTTATTTTAGTTACCGTAATTTCCGGACTATAAGCCGCAACTTTTTTCACACGCTTTGAACACTGCGGCTTTTACAACAATGCGGCTAATTTATGGATTTTTACAGGCTTTTTCATAAGTCGAAATACATCAATTGATGCTGTCAATGATTTCCTGAAAGCTGTGCTCCTCGTGCGGTGAATATTCCACACAGTGTGAATATAAGGTCTCACCCATTCGTTTTGCGCCGGAGAGGTTGTCTTGGCGCAACAAGTCTAAAAGTCACAGCGCCTCATTAATGTCTCATTTACCACAGACTCCATCTGATCGTGGCTGCACTCGAAAGTTAGAAGAAGAAAGAGTTAAATTGCTCAGTTCTCTGTGTGGAGCTGAGACACCGTGCGCGCTGGATGATGTGTGCGTCAATATTTAAGTGTAACACTTCAGGGAAAAAGGCATTTACTGTGCGTATTTAATTAAAAGTAAAAAAAATCTTTCTGTCTAACATCTTTCTGTGTAAATATCTCATGTTACAACGTGGAAACCCACAGTTTATAGACAAGTGCGGCTTATTTATGTACAATTTCTTTTTTCTTCTTAAATTGGTGGGTGCGTCTAATATTCAAGTGCGCTCTTTTACTGTATTTTTAACGGTATGTTTAAACTTACTGTGTATTTTATTTGTATATATTTTGCATATCTTCCCTTTTTTTTTTTTAACTTTCATGTCTGCCCCAGGCCTTGAGTATGGATTTCATTCCTTTCGTGAATTACATGCTGGAATGACAATAAATGGACCTTGACCTTGACCCTTCACTCCACCCTCGCCAGAGTCTTACAGTCCTCTACGCGGTAACCCGGCCTCAGCAGAGTAGCTGTAAACACTTCAGTTTTTCCGAGTTTAGCTGCTTTTTAATCTGTTACTAATTTCGTCTCTTCTTGTCCTCAGTTTCCTGCAACCATCAGCTCCACTGGTTACACCTGGCCCTCCCGATGACTGGTGTCTCCTCCTCTCATGCCTCTGCGACTGCTCCTGTGATCCACCTAAAGCCCTCATATCAATAAGCCATCTGCCATCTTAACCTGCTGCCTCATCGTATTTGAGTCCACCTCACTGTGTCCCGAACCTGACACCCAGTGAAATAGACTGCATTAGTCAGTCAGTGATGCCAGATCAGTCATTGAGGCAGGGGGTTTCCCATAACTTTCCCTAACTCAAATGTACCCCCAACTGCTTCTCAAGATGCCCCGTCATCCAGTAACAAGAGTTCCAGAGGTTAAAAGTTCCAAAATCGAGTTCACACTCATGATATATGAGAAGGCCATGAGCTCATCCCACAGCTATTCGAAATGCTGAATCTTTTCAATGCCAACACTCATTAAAACACAAATTAGATCCTGTTCAGTCACTCCAAAGCAGTGGAACCTTTCTACGATATGATTCATCCAATGAAGTAATCCTTCATCACAGAAAACCAGTGATTCAACTCTCCTTCTGGTACTCATGGAGTAACAAAGTTAACCTTTTGGAGTTCAGTCACTTTCCTTTTGCATCATGTTGCAGGTGGGGTAAGCACCGGCATTTTTAATGGTGATGGTCACCTGTTGACATCACAGTTTGTGACTCAGACAGTGGCACAAAGTGATACAGCCTGATGAAAGTTTTCTTGTGGCTCAAGAGCTATGTTTTGGTAGGAAAAGAGAAGAAGGGAAAGACAAAAAGAGAGCCTACCAGTAAAAGTTAAATAACAGTGCCAAGCAGTGGTATGTGGAGAAACTTGGGAAGAGCCACAAGACTTGGCAGCTCAACAGTGAATGAAAGGCATTTTAAACTTATCTCGATTTTAAACTTAGTGCTTACACCTTGCGAGAGTTTAAAGGCTAGAACTCACTTGAAGCTTGTAAACAGTTCTGCATAGGATTTCCACAAGATCTGCTCATGCATACACAAACGTAAAGTGTGAGAGCGCAGTTGTACAAGCAAAAGTAAGGTGGCACCCTTCTATTAGAACCAGTATTATGCCAAACATAGTGAAAAACTTTAAAAAATATGAAATATTATTAATATTATTATTAAATATGTAAAAATATTATTATTAATATTATTATTAAATATATTAAAAATATGATTATTAATATTATAAAAATGAAATATTTAAATATTTAATAATTAGCAGACTGTAAACTGGATCATTTTCAATGAGAGAATGACAGAAAATTACGCCACTGTTCGCTGTTAGCATGGCAACTGCTCATGGCGAGGGCACATTAAACGTTAAAACTTTCTAATTTTCCCACTTGCCATAGCAACAACAACAAACGTTTTAACTTTCAATCTTTAACTTTCAGAAAAGATGGGCAACAAGAGACAAGCTGCTTAAGTGCAGAGAGTCACTTGGTTTTAATCAGGTAAAAGTACGTAAAACAAGTCCCTTCTGCTTCTCCTTTGTGTCACTTGGGGTCACCACAGAAGATCCAAATTGGATCTGGCACAATTTATACTCTGGATGCCCTTTCTAACGCAGTGCCACATGACGTGTAAAATGGGCACGATGGCCTTGAACCAAAAACCATCTGCACCGGAAGCAAGCACACTTAACTGAGAGGGGAGGTGATGGTCTAGTGGTTGAGGCGTTGGGCTTGAGACCAGAGGATCCTCGGTTCAAATCCCAGCCTGACTGGAAAATCATTAAGGGTCTTTCAGCAAGGTCCTTAATCCCCTAGTTGCTCCCGGTGTGTAGTGAGCACCTTGTATGGCAGCACCCTGACATCGGAGTGAATGTGAGGGATTATTTGTAAAGCGCTTTGAGCGTCTGATGCAGATGGAAAAGCACCATATAAATGCAGTCCATGTAACTGCTTAGCGACCATTCCCACCCAGTTTTAACTAGATAAATGTGAAAAAAATTGTGCAATGCTACAGAGAGAAATTTTTTGGGTGTCACAAAAAGTTTATGTTTTAAACAAACACCAGAGCCAGACCTTCCTGTTTTAACATAACACTGTGCAAAACATTACAAATCTGTTGTATCTTTCAATTAAATAAATTATCTATCTCAATAACACTGAAAAATGCCCATATGCCTTATGTCATCACCTATTATCTGACGACAGTGTTTCTGCTATAAAGGCCGGTATGACAATTTTTCTACTGTCAACAGGTGAAGGCAGCATTAGTCTGGGAGCTTCTAGGTGTGTTACTGGTTAAAAAAGTAGCCTTGTTGTTCAAGGTGAGAACGCATACAGCTACTGCAGACATGTTGAAACACAACTCATTAAGAACGTCATTACCACCAATTGCGACACGGCCACATAAATTACCCAGTCTCGCAACACCACGACATCAACTCTGCAATGTTTATATCATGGTACTCCTCGATGGTCCAGCCCGATATACTGTGGCAATATCTCCCTCATGAACCAGACATCATAATCTGGAGTCGAACCGTGCTACACATCGAATGATTTACTGCTGTGGAACACAAAGGACAGATTCTTTCCTGGATTCAAAATATCATGACTCTATCAAATTGTGAGAAGTGTATTGTGTCTCAAATATATGCTACAGTATCCACATGAGTTTGTACATTTGCACCCTTTTCACCTTTTGTTCACCCCCAAAACTGTCCATTTGTTGATGTCCTGTATCCTGTCAATATATCATCTGCTGTGAAGAAGTGTCAAAAGCACAGTTCTGCTTTTCTTCACAAAGCAATGAGCATATACGTATAAGGATAAGGCAGTCTGATCCCCCAAACCTGCTGAAGTCCACATTAAAAACTTATATGTTTCCTCTATCATACAACTGAGGTGGATTTTTTTGTGTTGACCTTTTCTTTAACACTTTTCTTGTTAGCCCACTGTTGTTTTATACAATCCGGGGCAATAATTATGGAATCACCGGCCTCGGAGGATGTTCATTCAGTGGTTTAATTTTGTAGAAAAAAAGCAGATCACAGATATGACACAAAACTAAAGTCATTTCAAATGGCAACTTTCTGGTTTTAAGAAACACTATAAGAAATCAAGAAAAAAAATTGTGGCAGTCAGTAACAGTTACTTTTTTAGACCAAGCAGAGGGAAAAAAAATATGGACTCACTCAATTCTGAGGAATAAATTATGGAATCACCCTGTAAATTTTCATCCCCAAAACTAACACCTGCATCAAATCAGATCTGTTCGTTAGTCTGCATCTAAAAAGGAGTGATCACACCTTGGAGAGCTGTTGCACCAAGTGGACTGACATGAATCATGGCTCCAACACAAGAGATGTCAATTGAAACAAAGGAGAGGATTATCAAACTCTTAAAAGTGTTATGTGTCGGACGCAGCTCGGAGAACCGACCAGCGTTTGAAGGACCCAGTATGAAATAAGCAGAGCACAGTACAAAGGCTAACTGAATTTAATACATAACAGTGATGTGATACAAAACAACAAAAGAGTGTGCGGTCTGGTGTGGTGGTGATACGGTGCGCTCCCAGCAGCGCTAACGGTCTGGAGCCAGAAGCCGTTCGGACCCAAGGACCCCGCCGACACCCCCCAGGTGGCCGCAACAAACCGAGTCTGTGAAAGAAGGAACCATTATGTGAGTCCACACTCTACACACAGAGAGACCACTCAAAGGTGTACATAAACAGCAAACACTTCCTGGCTTAATTACTAATCAGCTTCTCAACCTGCAGGCATGGAACATCCAGTTCACAAAACTCCACTGCAGTGGAAGCCGATACATGACTAACGTACAGCTCAATATAATAAGGTGTGAGGGACACCACATTTACTGACTGTATAAACGTTAGTCACAAAATCTAACGTACCTCAGGAAGTGTGCTGACGAGCGTGAGACCTCACCCCCTCCTCTTTCACAGACCGTGCATCAAACCCTGGACGTTCTCTGCATCCACTGATGATGAGATGGCTCCCGAGACGACGATCTCACCCGTCTGGTCACAAGGTCGAGTCTCTGGCACTGTATACTCCAGTCTTAAATGCCACCATGTTCCAATCCATATAGATGCACCACAGCTGTGAGTCCTGACGAGCCGCAGGTGATCAGGGTGAGGTTCTGATAACCTCAGCAACACAGCCACTCAGTCCCAAATGCAAGCCACCTGGAAGGAAAAACAAAAGACAGAAACAAAAAGGCAGCCAGGCCCCCCAGCCATACAACAAAAAGAGGGTAAATCATCACGCAATGTTGCAAAAGATGTTAGTTGTTCACAGACAGTTGTGTCTAAACTCTGGACCAAATACAAACAACATGGGAAGGTTGTTAAAGGCAAACATACTGGTAGACCAAGGAAGACATCAAAGCGTCAAGACAGAAAACTTAAAGTAATATGACTCAAAAATCAAAAATGCACAACAAAACAAATGAGGAACGAATGGGAGGAAACTGGAGTCAACGTCTATGACTGAACTGTAAGAAACCGCCTAAAGGAAATGGGATTTACATACAGAAAAGCTAAACGAAAGCCATCATTAACACCTAAACAGAAAAAAAAACAAGGTTACAATGGGCTAAGGAAAAGCAATCGTGGACTGTGGATGACTGGATGAAAGTCATATTCAGTGATGAATCTCAAATCTGCATTGGGCAAGGTGATGATGCTGGAACTTTTGTTTGGTGCCGTTCCAATGAGATTTATAAAGATGACTGCCTGAAGAGAACATGTAAATTTCCACAGTCCCTGATGATATGGGGCTGCATGTCAGGTAAAGGCACTGGGGAGATGGCTGTCATTACATCATCAATAAATGCACAAGTTTATGTTGATATTTTGGACACTTTTCTTATCCCATCAATTGAAAGGATGTTCGGGGATGATGAAATCATTTTTCAAGATGATAATGCATCTTGCCATAGAGCAAAAACTGTGAAAACATTCCTTGCAAAAAGACACACAGGGTCAATGTCATGGCCTGCAAATAGTCCGGATCTTAATCCAATTGAAAATCTTTGGTGGAAGTTGAAGAAAATGGTCCATGACAAGGCTCCAACCTGCAAAGCTGATCTGGCAACAGCAATCAGAGAAAGTTGGAGCCAGATTGATGAAGAGTACTGTTTGTCACTCATTAAGTCCATGCCTCAGAGACTGCAAGCTGTTATAAAAGCCAGAGGTGGTGCAACAAAATACTAGTGATGTGTTGGAGCGTTCTTTTGTTTTTCATTATTCCATAATTTTTTCCTCAGAATTGAGTGATTCCATTTTTTTTCCCTCTGCTTGGTCTAAAAAAGTAACCGTTACTGACTACCACAATTTTTTTTCCTGATTTCTTATAGTGTTTCTTAAAGCCAGAAAGTTGCCATTTGAAATGACTTTAGTTTTGTGTCATGTCTGTGATCTGCTTTTTTCTACAAAATTAAACAACTGAATGAACATCCTCCGAGGCCGGTGATTCCATAATTTTTGCCAGGGGTTGTATTTGTTGAAATGTTCTTTAGTTGTTTTATTGTTGGCTGCGGTGGCCTGAATGGGTGTTCACTCCATTGAGCCTGACCTGCTGATGTTTGACCAAACTCAGTGGGGTGACCATCTGCTTTAGCCAGAGTAACAACACCAAAATAACAAGGCATAACAAAGAAATATCAAATATCACCAAGGTGGATGCCTCTTTGGAGAGCATGGGCACAGATTACAGAAATTGACAGAATTATTTGTAAAAACGTCTGATTGAAACCTGACATAACTAGGGGTTAATTGGGAAACTCTGACTGTATTTAACCTTCAAGCATCCATTTGGGGTCATTTATGACCCAAGCCAAATATTTCTATGTGCCAATATTTTTAATCAGAAAAATACGAGTATGTCCAACCATGAGTTTGTCTATGTACTTCTGACAGCTTTTCATTTTTTTTTTCATGAGCATCCACCACTTCCCCTGGATGGGATGTCAGAGCCATCATAGGTTTATTCCACAGCCAAGACTGTACCCATCCACAGCTGAGTGGACTGGGATGATGCTTGCAAAATCTAGTATGAGCTGCACAGATGGCACAAATCCATTTGGGATGTGCCTGAGCCCACTTTGCTATTTAAACAGTGAGAAACACTGTCACAAAATTGGGACTGTAGGTAAAAGGGTTGGATTTACTAAGTTCACGGACATATTGTGTGCCTATGAATAACGGTGTTACACCAAACAAAATTTGCAGTAGGGGGCTGCCGCAGTTAGTCGAATACATCGATGCTGAAAATGCATCAGCATCAATATTTTTAACTGATGCTTCATTTTTATATGATGACTTTACCTTTTGATTTCCAATACACTTTAGTTCAAAGAACAAATGTTATTACTAAATGCCACAACGTAGTTTCTGCATATGCACGTGCCAGAGAGGGTGATGTGTCGTGAGTTGGTTTTTGGCTGTAGTCATTAGTCGGCTCTGCTCCAGTTTTATATAATCATAGCAGTTCCAGCAGAGATGGACTCTGATGTTAACAAGGTTGGTAAAAGTTCCCAAAACAACAAACGTGTCACAAGTATGGAAATATTTCAAAATAGCTTCAAACATAAAGGTGGTTTGCACATTGTGCTCACTGTGTCGTTCAACGACATACAACAGCAGAATCAGTGCAATGCACGAACACCCGAAGAAGACACACAGAGGCACAATTCTGGATGATGGACCACCAGAAAAAGCAAAACCACCATAACAATTGTCTGTTCACATCTATTACTCATCACTTCAGTGGTTTCAATGGCTATCATCGTCCATTGCCCTTATCGGGCTACTTTACAAAATGCAAAGGTAACTATTTTCAGTCTTCCCGCAGTACCTGCAAATTAATGCGGATATCGAGGAAATGATCCCAAACCTGGAGTATTTGATCATTTAGAGTCATTAGGCTGAGAATTCTTGACATGCTTCGTTGCCTGCATCCAATGCCAGTCATGTACGCCTTCAACTCCTTCAGTGATGCCTTTTGTGTTTTAATGGTTTCTCTCACTATGTAGTCTCCTTCTTACATGGTCACTCACTTTTTTGAGAACTGCCTACTCCAGCTAGATTAACCACAGATTTCCATCGTGACTGCATTTCTTAATGACTGATGTAAAATAAGTCCAAGGCATATTCAGTGACTTGGAAATGTTCATGAAGGAAACTGGCTATAAAAGTGATGAGTGTATTAAAAATTATCCTTATATTTTGTCTATCCAATTACTTATAGCCTCTGAAAATGGGGGTGCTATGGATACAAATGTCAGAAAACAAAACATGGCTCCATTGACTGACTGACTTTTTTGGAAGTTTCTAACATTATAGTGGGCCAGCCAATGAAGGAAAAAAGGTTTAGAAAAAAATTATGCCATTCCTCGTTAATACCAGGTAACTATACCGGATATCTCATTTAGGGCATGATCAAAATGATGTGGGTGGTTACTATCCTGACATCTGATCCTGAAGGTGATTTCTAAGGTCATCAAGGTCATAGGAGTCATGTGCGCTTGGAGCCACATACTAATCAATCCAAGGTCATCACTAGAATGTCAGCAACTAGAAAATGTCATTGCACATTATATTGAATATTGAGCAACAGTAAAGAATAAAACGTGGGATTCTACACATAAGTCCACTATTAACTGGCCCTTTACTGCAGAAAACTTTGTTATTAAGAGAAGCAACAGACACTTCAATCACTTTCCTGCAGATCAAGCAGCAGAGTGGATAAACAGACCGTAAAATGCAAAACATATCACCGGAATCACCCAGAATGATCAGGCAAGAAACAAGTTCTGCCTCACCTGGTCAGAGAGGTCACAGATACTGCAGGACACCAGGCAGCTATTTGACTTGAAAGATGATGAGGCATTAACAGTATTCACTCAGACAGACAGACAGACAGACAGACAGACAGACAGCCCTCCCCAATGAAAAGCTCCTCAAATCACAACTTGAACAGCTTGATGTGTTCAGACTGAAAGCCGATGAAGATGTTCATGAGGAGAGCGATCCAAACATGTTACCTCTGCTTTTGCCTGGCAACGAACATACTGTGCCAGCTGAAGTTGTTTTGGATATGCAGACTACTGAGGACAGAGGACAGACGTGTGTGGTTCTCAACGTAAAGCAATGGCTGATTGAGTGTCCAGTTATTTCATGATCCAATGAAAAAACACAACTCAAAGACATTTTGGGAAGTGTACGAAGCCAAAGTCACCACAAAACAGAAAGTGCAGAAGACTATAAAGCAGACAGAAAGCTCATGCAAGGACTGCTGAACTCCATGAAGGCTGGCAGTGGACATGACTTTTGGACAGGGTCCAAACGTGTTGGCAAGAAGAAGGCTATTTAGAGGCTGACTGAAGGGCCTCATGTTCCCCTTTCACAGAGCTGGGCAACTTTATTGCCCTGGATGACAACAAGGCTGATCTGGCCAGGTTCCATCTGATTTTATGATGACCAAAGGTAGTCAGCTTCCAGATAATTGGGAGCTGGTCATGGGAGGGGGATTTTGGCACTGCAGAAGATGCAAAGTCACCCAAGAGGATGAGCTGTCAGTGAAGGCAATGCAGGAAGAGGCTGATAGCAGACTCACATGCATGACACGGAGGCTGCCAGACAGGGGATCCCAGAGAACAGTGGTCATCTGTAGGGATACAGATGTCTTGGTCCTTCTTGTCCACTTGCTCTCTGAAAGGCAGCTGAGACAGATGATTTTAGTTACGCCAAGCAAAAGAAACTTTATACAGTTGATACAATATTGAACAGTCTGATCAAGTCTCTGAAAGACAACTGATAGCTCTTCATGCACTGACAGGGTGAGACTCAGCTTCTCTTTCTCTGGTCATGGGAAGAGGTCATGCTGGAAGATCTTCCAGAGAGAAACATTTCTTGTCACATGGACAGGACAAGATGGCCCACTGTGGATTTAAGAAGTTTGTGTGTAAACTCGTGATTCAGCAGCACAAATAGACATTAATCTATTGGTTTGTGATATTTGTGACGAAAAGCGCCTCATTTTCGTCATGGCAGCACAAATTAATTCTAAATCATCCCGTGATGGCTGCACGAAATTAAAAGTGAAGTTGGGAGGTGGTTAAGGTTAGGTTTGGGGTAGGAGTAGGGTTAGTAATAGTGAGTAAAAAAAAAAACGTCACGAAAATTTGACTCATTTCGTGATGGAAGCACAAAACAACGTGAGACTGGGCTGAGCCTATTGACTTTGACGTCAACAAGGAAAGGTCAAGGTCATTGGGGCGTACTTTGTAAAAATCTTGTATGAGCAATAATTATTTTCCCAATGGCTTGATTGTCCCCAAACTTGGCATGGGTGCTACATGTAGTGACCCAATAAGCCTACTGATTTGGAATAAAAAGGTCACAGGTCAAAATTACTGAATTGCACTTTGTGAAAGTCATGCGTGACTTGTCAATGGTAAACTTATCAGCATTTTTCCAGGGTGCAGTGGGTTACTGCAGATTATGCAAATGGATCATGTGTTGATCACAGAGTGTACCTTTTCTTTTTTCTTTTTCTTTTTTTTTGGAAAAGTGGTAGCATACATTTGTTTAACATCTTAAAATATCAGCTTGAACAAACTAATTTTGAAACAAAATGATGCCCACATGTGGATGGAGGGTCTCAGGAGGTTCTTTGTTCATGTTTCTAATGTGGTTTTTTAGAACACAACAAGCCCAATTTTTGAGAACCAAAAAGAGATCATGAATAGTTCCAATTAATCTTCTCCTGCTGTGACAAGTGCAAAATTGCCTCCTTGATCAAAGACATTAACATAACTTCCAGCAGTTTTCAAGTGTTCATATCAAATTCCTATTATTTTTTATTATATATTCTGTGTTTGTATACAACCCTAATTCCAATGAAGTTGGGACGTTGTGTAAAATGTAAATAAAAACAGAATACAATGATTTGCAAATCCTCTTCACAACCAGAATATGTAATGTTCAAACTGATAAACTTTGTTTCTGTGCAAATATTTCCTCATTTTCAAATGGATGCCTGCAACACATTTCAAAAAAGCTGGGACAGTGGTATGTTTACCACTGTGTCACATCACCTTTCCTCTAACAACACTCAATAAGTGTTTTGGAACTGAGGACACTCATGATTGGGTATAAAAGGCGCATCCCCAAAAGTCTCAGCCGTTCACAAGCGAAGATGGTGCAATGATCACCACTTTGTGAACAACTGCATAAAAAATAGTCCAACAGTTTAAGAACAATGTGTTCTCCACGTTCAATTGCAAGGAATTTAGGTGATTCCATTAGAGCCCAACCGATATGGATTTTTTGAGGCCGATGCCGATAACGATATTTGGATGAAAAAACGCAGATAACTGATAAATTGGCTGATTTGCCGATAGCTGATAAATCAGCTAATAGTGATCTGAATGTTTCAACCTCTTAGCAGTAAACAAATGTTTTTCATGCTAGAAATAAGGTCTACACAACGTGGGCTTAATAAAAGCATGACCGACGCAATGAAGCACATTTGACACATTACTACATAAACTGAGTTAATCAAACTGAGTTGAACTGAAATGGGAGAAATGTGGGATGAATGTAATCACAAAGTTATTACAAATAACATCCTTATAAACTTACTTGTATGCATTTGTCAGCCGATCAGTGCAGTGTGACGGTGAACTACGGGGGCCGGGGATGAACACATTTAAGCAGTGGTGTAAGCAGCTCTCAGGTGAATAGAGTCAGAGCTCCATCTACTGGACAAACGGTGTAAGGACATTTTACATTGCCGACACAAATATTATTTCAGTAACTGTTCTGTTTATGAGAAATTATCGGCGTTCTATTGGCAAATTTCGGCTGATAGTGAGTACTTTGAAAAGGGCTCATATCGGCCGATAATACTGGCCGGCCGATATATCGGTCGGGCTCTAGATGCCATCATCTACAGTCCATAATATATCAGAAAATTCAGAGAATCGGAGAACTTTCTACACTTAAGTGCAATGCCGAAAACCAACACTGAATGTGACCTTCGATTGCTCAGGCAGCACTGCATTAAAAACCGACATCATTATGTAAAGGATCTTACTGCGTGGGCTCTGGAACACTTCAGAAAACCACTGTCGTTCGTCGCTACATCTACAAGTGCAAGTTAAAACTCTGCCATGCAAAGCGAAAGCCATACATCAACAAATCCAGAAACGCTGCCGCCTTCTCTGGGCCCGAGCTCATTTGAAATGGACAGACGCAAAGTGAAAAAGTGTGCTGTGGTCTGATGAGTCCACATTTCAAATTGTTTTTGGAAATCATGGATGTCCGTGTCCCTCCGGACAAAAGAGGGAAAAGACCATCCAGATTGTTACCAGCGCTAAGTTCATAAGCCAGCATCTGTGATGGTATGGGGGTGTGTTAGTGTCCATGGCGTGGGCAACTTACACATCTGTGATGGCACCATCAATGCTGAAAGGTACATCCAGGTTTTGGAGCAACACATGCTGCCATCCAAGCAATGTCTTTTTCAGGGACGTCCCTGCTTATTTCAGCAAGACAATGCCAAGCCACATTCTGCACGTGTACAACAGCGTGGCTTCATAGTAAAAGAGCGCAGGTAGTAGACTGGCCTGCCTGCAGTCCAGACCTGTCGCCCATTGAAAATGTGTGGTGCACAAAAGTGTGGAAGCACAAAATACGACAACGGAGACGCCGGACTGTTGAACAACTGAAGTCATATACGTCAAGCAAGAATGGGAAAGAATTCCACCTACAAACCTTCAACAATTAGTGTCCTCAGTTCCAAAACGCTTACTGAGTGTTGTTAGAAGGAAAGGAGATGTAACACAGTGGTAAACATACCACTGTCCCAGCTTTTTTTGAAACGTGTTGCAGGCATCCATTTCAAAATGAGCAAATATTTGCACAAAAACAAAAAAGTTTATGTTTGAACATTAAATATCTTGTCTATGGGGTGTATTCAATTGAATATAGT
This sequence comes from Thalassophryne amazonica, assembly GCF_902500255.1. Lineage (NCBI taxonomy): Eukaryota > Metazoa > Chordata > Actinopteri > Batrachoidiformes > Batrachoididae > Thalassophryne > Thalassophryne amazonica. The sequence continues at coordinate 52,238,884 of NC_047117.1, forward strand.
TTGAAGAGGATTTGCAAATCGTTGTCTTCTGTTTTTATTTACATTTTACACAACATTCCAACTTCATTGGAATTGGGGTTGTAAACTGGAAGCTGCTGTTATACCTGTCCAAATTTGGCTCCATTTCAAGCCATAGCAGGCTGAGGTATAACCCAGCGTACCTTGACTGATTTCCCCAAGCAGGTCCCTCCTGGCAGCTTCAACGTGGAATCTGCCTGAACAGGTACATCACTTGGCAAAAGATGTGAAAAGTGGTTTTCTTTCCCCAGAGCTTGTGGACTCTTGGCCGCATCAGTCATCATGCACACCTCAAGACAGCCTGAGAAAGGCACAGCCCTCTGGGTGAACTTGGTGCACATACACGCACACACACATAGAGAACACAATTCAGCGGTGCATGAAGCCATCACCAAGCTGAGTGTGAAGCAAGCAGGAGTCCAGCCGAGCTCCCAAAACTTTTGAATATGTTCAGAACCAGTACAAGTTGAACCAACCCTTTCTGAGTTTGCTCATCTCTACCAGATGAGCACCATACTACCCAAAGCACTATAAGAGAAAATGGTACCAAACTTAGCAAGTGGAATGGAATGGATTTTTCTAAACATTCTTACTCCAATTGAGGGTCACAGGGAGGCTGGAGCCTATATCAGCAGTCACAGGGCAAGGCGCGGTACACCCTGGACAGAACAGCAATCTATCACAGGACTATGGACTGCATTTTATATAATGCTTCAACATCTGAATCAGAAGCTCAAAGTGCTTTACAATGATGCCTCACATTCACACACACACACACACACACACTGATGTCAACATGCTGCCATGCAAGGTGCTCAAGGGCACACTGAGAACAACTTGGGCATTAAGTACTGTGCCCATGATCAAGACAGTGATCATTTGCTTTGTCAGGAGAATTTTTCACTTGTCTTTTGGCGTTACCATTTTTCTTTGGGGTCACCACAGTGGATCCTGCATAGATCTGCATGTTGATTTGGTGTATTTCACATTTACCCCAGATTCACTTCTTCCACCGGAATCCTCATGGTGAAGGATGCCGGTGTCGCCGACCGAATGGTCCCCACTAAAAATTGGTCCACCTTGCTTTCACTGCTCATGCATCATTTTGGAGCATCAGCAGTGATTCAGCAATTATCGCCTCGTTTCTGCTAAAAACATCATCTGTCTCAGCGACAGATATCTGAAGCTTTTGTACAAAAATTATTTCCACATAAGTTCAGCATCATTTCATAATAAAAGACGCGGGGGGGGGGCGATCAGAGTGCGTCTACGTCATTTCGGAGTGTCAGTAGCGATTCACTGATTATCGCCTCATTTCTGCTAAAAAAGGTCATGTTTCTGCTTAAAACTGACCAGAATGATTTAAGAGGTTTTACTTTGTCATCTGATGGTTGATAATCACATTATTCCCTTTGATCTCTTTGGGTGAAGAGAGTCAGACTGAGACACATGCGCAATGAAGGCAGGGCGGACCAATTTTTAGAGGAGCCGTTCAGTCGGTGACACTGGCACATGGACGCCTTGAGCCAGGGACCTTCTGCTTGAAAGGAAAAAGTACTACCACTGCACCCACTGACTCAACAAGGTATCTCAAAATGATTTTAATGGATTCTAATGAAAATTAGAGGAGAGGTACATAGGTCTTGTATCTAGGAAGAGTTGATTAGATATTGAGACATAAATATTTTTCATTAAACCTGCTGTTGATTTCCATTTTATTTTTTGTTCTTCAATAAAAGTGCATTTATAAAGAGAGAACTGTGGACACTTGACAAGGTATGCACTCTGTGTGAGCTTTATATTATCATGCAGTCACTAAACCGATTCTACACACAGTAGCTTTACATACGTCTAAAACAAACCCTCCTCTTTTTTTCTTTTTGGTGACAGCGAGGCTGTCAGTTTGACTGATGCGCCTTTGGTCTCCACTTTGGGAGTCGGTGTGGAGTCGTGTATCACAATGTGTAACAAGGAGCCTCACGGGCGGCGTGCTGCCTCGTACTGAGGTCAGGACGTGTGCACTTTGCAAAGGTCAAACGTTGTAGGTTTGTTTGTTTTTGGTCACATTTTGTTTCACGTCAGAGAGCTATTACAGTGTAAATCACTAAAATGAAGCCATCTGATCATCTCTGTGTTAGAAGGTTAAACCGCACATCAACATGTGGAAAGGAAAACACCAAATGACAAATGTGAAGAGGCGCCACTGAATCTGGAAAGGCATGTGCTGTAAGTAGATCATGAAGCAAGTGACAAGCAAAACAACTGAAGACAACTGTTGCATCTCTCAACATTCAGAATCCTGTGTGAAATCCTGATCATAACATAGATGTTAAGTAGTGTGCAGATTTAACTTGGAACATAACAAAAAAAATTACTGATGCATTTTTGGCGACACTTGCTAAGACTGTAACAGTTATCATAGGCGGTCAAAGCAAATTTCACTGGGGTGGGGGGGGTTGAATGAAGTGGTCCAATGCAGCACTATGTGTCACTGGTATTATCTGTAAAATGGTGCATTCTGAAGACTTGATATATACTTTGATATGAAAGGATTAAAAACCAAGTGCGAGGTTTGTACAGGAAAATATCAGACCGAGGTCTTGACAGTACACAGACTGAGTAAGCGAGGTTAATAATTTGTTTATTATATGGGTGTTCGGAGCTGTGTTTCCATCCTGTTGGTCTTTATTTTGCATGTCCACTTTGGTTAATTCCTCCAGTTCAAACTCATCAGTGTAATAACATTCGCTCGGAGAATGCTCGGATAATTTCTTTGTTCCCTTTTTGTTTTGTTTTATTTCACACCGTGAAAATTGTAAACAAAGTCGCAAATGTGATACGTGATCCGGACCGACTGTCATGCTAACCGTCTGATATGGGAAAACATCACACCGGAAATCAGCCAATCAGAGCGTGTGTACCGTCATAGCCATATAATAATCCTAATTAGTTTAGAATAACTGATTTATTCATGATTTACTTCATTTGTGTTTTCTGTAATATTAGTATATATATGATCATGACATTTAATCCTTTGATGTACAATAGGAGTGTTTTACGAATAACTTTCAACCTTGTATTAAATTATAAAAAGGATTCATTTTTTTATTCAAACATATTAAAGATATTGCCTCTTTCAGAGATACAAATGATGCATAGAATTAAATCATGGCATATTTTACAGGGTTGCAACTAAATAATACTTTCTTTATGAATTCATCTCAATTTTTTCTATTCTCTGGATTAATCTAGTTGTTTGGTATATAACATGCCAGAAGATGATGAAAAATGTCAGTGTTTTCAAAGCCCAGGATGACATCTTGAACTGTCTTCTTTTGTCAGATTAGAGCAAAGAGACTAGAAAATGTCCACATTAAGAAGCTGAAATTGGGCAATTTACACTGAAAGTGATTAACTAATGATCAAAATAGATGAGAATGAATTAAATAATTGCTTAATAATTAATTCACTGCAGCTCTATGAGAACAGAATACATAGTCCATGTTACAGACTTTTTTAAATAGTACAGTCTATGTGAATATATTGTCTGTTTGTTTTTTCAGTTTTATTAATTTTTTTTTTAATTAACCGAGAATGTTATGCTTTCAAATAGGCTTCTGAAAATAAAGGGGAGTGGGGTGGCTGAAAGTTCCCTCATATTCAAAACCAGGGGGGCTGGAGCCCTTGCGGCTCCCCAGCTCTCACCGCCTATGCACGTTATCTCACAAATTTGTGTTCTGAACTGTGAAAATAACTGTGGAAAAAAAAAAACATGGTTGGGTTGAACAAGATGAAATACTCAATCGAACATCAAAATGTGTAGTCACAATAGAAAATGTGTTACGAATTGCAATATTTCTTATAATAAAAGCCCCACGTGGCGGCTGTGAATGTTCCACGCAGATTTCTAATATCCGGTCTCTGCACTGAAACAGACACAACACTGAACTTCAGTTAACTTAAGTGCTTCGACCTTTTCATGTCCAATCGCGTATCTGCTCATTGAACATGTGCTCGTCACCAAATGTGCGCGTTTTGCAGCCTGCAGAATTCTAATTTTGCGTTTAGTTTCGTACCTCCTCCGACGCTATTTATAGCTGGACGTCCCGCTGGGTGACAGCCGCGAATACTTTGACCAGATATGGTTTCCTTCTGAGCCGCCTGGAGTCGCACTGCACGATCCGCTTCGGGGCACCAGCACAGTCCCGGAACCGCCAGAACCTCTAGAACCCGGCCATGCCTCTGCACGCGGCCGTCCCGAAGTCAGCGGATTGCAGCCGGTTTCCTCCCCACGTCTGGTGGAGGCTGTCAGCGGCTTCACGGAGACTCGATCTGATCTCCCGCAGAGGGCAAAATAAACTTAGTGGGGAGCGAACCGTCCCGCTCCTCCTGCTCCTCCCACCGCAGCGCGCGGCTGCCCTGTCACTCCAGTGACGACACACAACCCGCTGTCAGCCGCCTGCGCCCATTATCGGACACCGTCAAAGTCAGAACATATGGTTTAAGAGGCGTTTAGTAAAAGAGCGCACGATAGAAACTGTAGAAATCTTATTACCTCCGCCAAGGAGGTTATGTTTTCGGTCGCGTTTGTTTGTTTGTCTGTTTGTCAGCAGGATAACTCAAAAAGCTTTGAACGGATTTTGATGAAATTTTGTGGAATGGTTGGAAATGACAAGAGGAACAAGTGATTCAATTTTAGTGGTGATCCGGATCACGATCCGGATCCAGGAATTTTTTAAAGGATTCTTCACCATTGCGGGATAGGGGGAATTTTGACATTCTAGTTTCTAACTCAACAAAAACAAGGCAGAAAGGCTTGAAAAAAAATTAAGGTGCAACATAGTCAAATGTTCTATCAAACAACGAAGTTTGGTGATGATCGGATCCGGAGTCCGGATCTGGTGATCCAGAATATGCAAAAATATAGGAAAAATAGAAAATGTGTCAGTGTGAGGTGACAAATGAAGCTAGAGATGCACAACTAACACCAAATTGTAGCTGAATCTGTACTGATTCAGTAAGGTGTCATCAGATTTGATGTAGCTTCAAATGTTATGGAGCTAGAGCTAGAAGAAAAATCGTTTTTATACAATAACTTTTGAACTAATAAAGACATAAAAGTGATTCCAAGTTCTAGTGGTATGTTTTCCTGGTCAAGGATGTCAAATATAAAGGAAAGAAAAGTGTATGTATCATATACTCAACAAAAATATAAACGCAACACTTTTGGTTTTGCTCCCATTTTGTATGAGATTAACTCAACGATCTAAAACTTTTTCCACATACACAATATCCCTCAAATACTGTGCACAAACCAGTCTAAATCTGTGATAGTGAGCACTTCTCCTTTGTTGAGATAATCCATCCCACCTCACAGGTGTGCCATACCAAGATGCTGATTAGACACCATGATTAGTGCACAGGTGTGCCTTAGACTGCCCACAATAAAAGGCCACTCTGAAAGGTGCAGTTTTGTTTTATTGGGGGGGGGATACCAGTCAGTATCTGGTGTGACCACCATTTGCCTCATGCAGTGCAACACATCTCCTTCGCATCATCCGTGAAGAGAACACCTCTCCACGTGCCAAACGGCAGCGAATGTGAGCATTTGCCCACTCAAATTGTTACGACGACGAACTGGAGTCAGGTCGAGACCAGATGAGGACGACGAGCATGCAGATGAGCTTCCCTGAGACAGTTTCTGACAGTTTTGTGCAGAAATTCTTTGGTTATGCAAACCGATTGTTCCAGCAGCTGTCCGAGTGGCTGGTCTCAGATGATCTTGGAGGTGAACATGCTGGATGTGGAGATCCTGGGCTGGTGTGGTTACACGTGGTCTGCGGTTGTGAGGCTGGTTGGATGTACTGCCAAATTCTCTGAAACGCCTTTGGAGATGGCTTATGGTAGAGAAATGAACATTCAATACACGAGCAACAGTTCTGGTTGACATTCCTGCTGTCAGCGTGCCAATTGCACGCTCCCTCAAATCTTGCGACATCTGTGGCATTGTGCTGTGTGATAAAACTGCACCTTTCAGAGTGGCCTTTTATTGTGGGCAGTCTAAGGCACACCTGTGCACTAATCATGGTGTCTAATCAGCATCTTGATATGGCACACCTGTGAGGTGGGATGGATTATCTCAGCAAAGGAGAAGTGCTCACTATCACAGATTTAGACTGGTTTGTGAACAATATTTGAGAGAAATGGTGATATTGTGTATGTGGAAAAAGTTTTAGATCTTTGAGTTCATCTCATACAAAATGGGAGCAAAACCAAAAGTGTTGCGTTTATATTTTTGTTGAGTGTAGTTTTGGTTGTAACACTGAATTGTTGAATAGATCACTGTGCCAAGGAGGGAATCTCTTTAGGGTCAGTGACCCTATGGCCTTGTGTAGAGAAGTGTTTCATAAATGTTAAAAAAAAAAAATTAATATATGTGCAGTTTAGTTGAATAATAAATTTAATTTTGTCTCTTTTTTGTTTTTGTCTATAAGCACATGCAATATCAACATCAGTGCTCAGATGACAGTAGCTTCTGGGAAAGGTGCAAGTTGCAATAAACTGTGATGCCAAGCGTTAAGGATACATGCTATCCAGTGACAGCAGATGAAACTTTTTTACTACTGAGCAAACATCATTGTTAGACTTTTTTAGGTTCAATGATTCCACGGCGTGTAGATGTTATGTCGTCAGTGACCACAAGGCCTTGGCGGAGGTTTGCACTCTGAGTGCTTCTAGTAATTATTGTTGTTGTTTTACTAGGGATCACTGGCTCTGCCATATTTGTTGCTTGCATATGTTGTATACAGAGGAGTGCAAGTAAAAAAAAAACAAAAAAAAACAGTAAACCAAAGACTTTTCAGCAACTTAACTTATTTAATGCCCATTCAGCTCATGCAGGTGCATAAACAGAAAGTTATAGTATTGAAGGTCACAGTGAAATAATGAAAATTATGTTACTTCAAAAATTTGCATCCCCTTTATTAAATGCTCTCTATAATAATAATAATAATAATAATAATATCTTTATTCTGGATGGTCCACATAAATACCAAAGTGCAGTACAACATGTACAGACCCTATATTTCTTTTCAGTGTACAAGTGGAATATTCAAAAAAAATACGGGTTTAAAATCAACGTTAAGATATTACAGCTGTGACTTAGGTCAGATCACTCTATAGCACCAGAACGCATCACCAGTCCATAGCAATTACAGTTGTATGCAAAAGTTTGGACACCCTGATAATTTTCATGATTTTCCTTTATAAATCATTGGATGTCTGGATCAGAAATTTCAGTTAAATATATCATATAACAGACGAACACGCTGATATTTGAGAAGTGAAATGAAGTTTCTAGTATTTACAGAAAGGGTGCAATAATTCTTTAAACAAAATTAGGCAGGTGCATAAATTTGGGCACTCTTGTCATTTTATTGATTTGAATACATTTAGCACTAATTACTGGAACACAAAATTGGTTTGGTAAGTTCATTGACCCTTGACCTCCTTACACAGGTGAATCCAATCACGAGAAAGGGTATTTAAGGTGGCCATTTGCAAATGTTTCCCCTCTTTGCATCTCTTCTAATGAGTGGCAACATGGGAGCCTCTAAGCAACTCTCAAATGACCTGAAAACAAAGATTGTTCAACATCATGGCTTAAGGGAAGGATACAAAAAGCTATCTCAGAGATTTCAGCTGTCAGTTTCCACTGTGAGGAACATAGTGAGGAAATGGAAGACCGTAGGCACAGTACTAGTTAAGGCCCGAAGTGGCAGGCCAAGAAAAATCTCAGATAAGCTGAAGCGAAGGATGGAGAAAACAGTCATAGTTGACCCACAGACCTGTACCAAAGACCGACAACATGATCTTGCTGCAGATAATGTCTCTGTGCATCGTTCAACTATACAGCGCACTTTGAACAAGGAGATGCTGTATGATGCTGTAATGCAGAGGAAGCCTTTTCTGTGGAAGCCTTTTCTTATTTTGGAATAAGGTGCAGTGGACTGATGAAACTAAAATTGAGTTTTTGGACATAACGGGGGGGGTATGCATGGCTGAAAAAGAACACAGCAATCCAAGAAAAACACTTGCTACCTACAGTAAAATTTGGAGGTGGTTCCATCATGCTGTGTGGCTGTGTGGCCAGTGCAGGTAATGGGAATCTTGTTAAAGTTGAGGGTCACATGGAGTCCAGTCAATATCAGCAGATTCTTGAGAACAATGTTCATGAATCAGTGACGAAGTTGCGCCGGGGCTGGATCTTGCAACAAGACAACGACCCTAAACACTGCTCAAAATCTACTAAGGCATTCATGCAGAGGAACAAGTACAACATTCTGGAATGGCCATCTCAGTCCCCAGACCTGAATATTATTAAAAATCTGTGGTGTAATTTTTAAACAGCTGTCCATGCTCAGAAACCAACAAACCTGACTGAACTGGAGATGTTTTGTAAAGACGAATGGTCCAAAATACTTTCAACCAGAATCCATACTCTCATTGGAAGCTATAGGAAGCGTTTAGAGGCTGTTATTTCAGCAAAATTTATGCACCTGCCTAATTTTGTTTAAAGAATTATTGCACACTTTCTGTAAATCCTAGAAAGTTCATTTCACTTCTCAAATATCAGTGTGTTTGTCTGCTATATGATATATTTAACTGAAATTGCTGATCTAAACAACCAATGATTTATAAAGGAAAATCATAGAAATCATCAGGGGTGCCCAAACTTTTACATAAAGCTGTATTGATCAATTCGTGGTCTATCTTTTGAACTCATGCAAATATTCTTACCAGTACTCGCATAAACATTCTTTATTTGTATAATAGACCATACCTGTGGTGGTTTTATTTTTTTGTTGAGATGACAGACATACAAGCAGAATTGTCACCGGAATGCTGCTTGTCAGGTGTGTGACTGCTTTTAATCCCAATTTGTTTTTCCTTTAGTGTTTAGGAACTTTTAACGACCTCATGGACAGCATTTTTACATAAAATTATGTTCTATTAACACATAAATATATCCATATATTAAATAGCAACACCAGTTTTTACACAGGATCCTGCTTCCCAAACATTTCTTCTGATTTTGTGGTGGAATTGGTGAGCCCGTTGCTGTGTTTTAACTGTGGAACATCATTCAGTGTATGGCCCAAGATGGGGGCAGAGTTACCACTGTGAAAATGCCTGAACTTGTCTAATCTTGTAAACTAAACAGAGTCAAGCCTGGTGGGTTATTTAGTGAATGATGATGTCCCTTACTATAAAGATTAGATTAGATTAGATAGAACTTTGATACCTTGGGAGACTCGCTCAGGGAAATTGAGGTTCCAGCAGCATTGTATAGCAGCACACAGGGTAAGAAGCACACAAAGTATCAAAAGTGAAAAAAGAAAACATGGTTGCCAACTCTCACACATCTGCCATGTTTTCTAACATGAAAAATTCAACTGAACTACTTTCAAAAACCAACCTTCAACTTGAAGTCTGACAATGGAATGGTTTATACTCTAACATTAACACTGATCCTCTGTTAATTCTGAAACATTGAACGGTCACGGAAAGTTGATGTCAGCTGTTGTTCAGTATCAGTTTGAGGATCAGATCCTCAAATGGCTCAACAACACAGTCCTTCTTATTTGATTTGATTTGATTTGTGGGCCATTTTACATTGCTGCTGTTTTATATATATATATATATATATATATATATATATATATATATATATATGTGTGTGTGTGTGTGTGTGTGTGTGTGTGTGTGTGTGTACTGCTTGTTACATGCAAATGTAAAGGCAGCTACCAATGACCCACACCATAAAAAAGTGATTATATTAAAAAACAACAACAACAACCTCCCCACCTCCAACAAAAACAAAATGCTTTTTCTTGTAATTTCTGATTTTTATTTTTATTTTTTTTTAGATTCTGTCTCTCACAGTTAAAGTGTACCTATGATAAAAATGACAGACCTCTCCATCCTTTGTAGGTGGGAAACCTTGCAAAATCGACAGTGGATCAAATACTTATTTGCCTTATTGTATTTGCATGGAAACATAAGATGTTCTCCATAATCAACAAATAATAATTTGTTTACAGCATTGTAAAAATATTTGTTGTATTTTCCCATGGAACTCCATGAATGTCAAATATGAGACTTATATAATTAAGTGATCAAAAACTGGGCACACATTTATAAGGATTTTCAAACATTAGATGTATGTTTCCTTAAAGTAATTTGTTTCCTGTATTATACAAAACACATTACAATCATGAGACGTTCCTGTGCAACTCAAAATATATGCCCATGCTTATCTTATACTTTCAATGCTACAATCATTATAGAGAAATAAATCACTTAAATCGCTCTCTACAACTATTTATGTTGGTGTGTTTGCCAAATTATGTCATTCATCAGATCATATACCTCATTCAGCAATTTAGCACATTTTTATTTGTGAATTCAATAAAACTATATTTACAAAGATGATACATGATATCACATTAGTGTGCTTAGGTTTAAAACGCTTGCTCAGTTAAAACTAACAAATAATGAATAAATAAATACACAAATAAATAAATAAACAAACAGGAACCAACCTCATTTAAGTCCAAGTATGTGACGGGTCACAGAATCCGCTGTAACGCCACTTTTGACCTTTTGAACTTTGGCGCGGAAGCGCGGAGATTAGCAGCGGACGTTCGATGAGAGAAAAAGTCGCTGAAAATTCCAGGTAAATTAAAAATGAAACAATGTTTTTAAGGTGTGCCTTAACGTCACTGTTTACTGTGGTTTCATTGTGACAATTATAATTTAAAATAACGCCAACAGTTCGCTGCAGGTAAATGCTTGAGGCTAAGGTGTTAGCTTAGCTTACGGTTATCTCTTCAGTGATGGAGTTTATCGCTCACGTTACGGCTGATTAATAGGCACGTTGCCATAACCTAACTGATTTTAATTAATAAGGCTTTACGTCATGTCTAACAGTGAGAACTTTGTTGTTATGAAGTCATGTCGGCATGAACTGATGCGGCAGTCTCCTCAACTATAATAAAGTTATTTTATCAGGCGCCTCTAGCTTAGTTTATGACAAGTTAAAAGTGGACGCTCTCGTTATGGCCGAACACTTTCCACAGTTTCTGGGGATTCTGTGTTAGTACTAGAGGTGGGCGGATCGATCCTAATATTGATGATATCGATACCAACGCTGGTATTGACATTGAACAATCCTCGTGTAAAAAGATCTATACTCAAACTTTTTTTCTCTCCCGCACGCACTGACTGCATCTACTCTCTGTCTGTAAGAACAGCGCTGCGCTGTGTCATACAACACGGAGCAGTGCACCCTTGTATTGTGGTTTGTTAGCCCTCTACCTCAGGAGATTTTGTTTTAAGTTGTGTTGAGTGATATTTTTTAAACAAAAATGTTGATTGTGATAATCAAGTATTTTGTTGTCGTGTACGATGTTTGGCGAAATTCTATCCTAGGTCTTTTGGATCCTTTGCATCTATGAAGTTTAAATATGAAAAAGTATCTATCGCGATACTGGGCCTGTATTTACTTGGTATCGGATAGGGATGTGAATCGTTCAACAACTCACAATTCAATTCGATTATGATTCTTGGGGTGAAGATTCGATTCAGAATCGATTTTCCTTTCAAAGAGCTCTGAGAAATAGTTATATTACTTAAAAAATGTTTATGTTTAAGAAAATGCAGCTTTATAAGGTTAATCAAGTGATTCTAGATGTAAATTTACTTATCTGCTTTGCTCGTTCGGAGTTGGATGGCAGTTTAGCGAAACGCTGGTCAGTAGTCGGCAGAGACTGCTGCTCCTCTCTTTTAGCTCCGGCATGTGGGCTTGCGGATTTGAAGTGTTTCCGAAGTACATGACTTTCATTTTGCAGATTTTGCACACTGCATAAGTCATGTCAAGCTCCTTCTTACGCAGCAAATAATAAAATCCAAAATGCGCCCAAACATTTGCCTTCAGCAAAGCTGGCTGAATTAGCTCTTCATCCGCCATGCTAAGCTACAGCCACTGAACTCTGCAGCTCACGAGTGTTTGAAGCACGCCGGACCCCTCCCCCCTAGCGGGGACGCTGTAGTATGGAAGCCGCTGCCTGACAAACAGTACACGCAGCGAGTAAGCAAGAAAAGGTTTTAAAAAATGCTTTTTAAAAATCAATTCTTGGACATTTTGGATTGATTCAGAATCATAATAAATAAGAATCGCGATTCGGATGTGAATAGCTTTTTTCCGACACCCCTAGTATCGGATCAATACCAAAATTCCCAGTATCGCCCACCTCTAGTTAGTACACGCCTGCGGCCAATGTGCTTGATGAATTCCTGCACAAAAAGTAGTTTCCAGATAATTGTGATATATTCCTGTGAGATAATGACTATATCTCATCTAAATCAATTCTAAAATTTACCAGTAATAAAATTATAAAGATAAGTCTCACCAAAATATGCTTGATTAACATGTATTAGTATTATTTGGAATGCCAGCTTTAAACATATATTTGTACCTGAAAATTCTATTTTTAAAGCCAGCCAACTTTGGTTAGGGTAATCATAGCATTTGATACAGACAAGAAGAATGAATAATAACAAAATTTGATGCACCTTTGGCAGCAATTACAGCCTCAAGTCTTCTTGAATATGATGCCACAAGCTTGTCCCACCTATCTTTGGGCAGTTTTTCTCATTCCTCTTTGCAGCACCTCACAAGCTCCATCAGCTTGGATGGAGAGCATCATCACACAGGCATTTTCAGATCTCTCCAGAGATGTTCAATGGGATTCAGGTCTGGGGTCTGCCTGGGCCACTCAAGGACATTCACGGAGTTGTCCTGAGCCTCTGATATGTTGGCTGTGTGCTTAGGGTCACTGTCCTACTGAAAGATCAACTGTCGCCCCAGTCTGAGGTCAAGAGCTCCTCGGATCAGGTTTTCATCCAGGATGTCGCTGTACATTGCTGCATTAATCTTATCATCAATTCAGACTAGTCTCCCAGTTCCTGCCACTGAAAAACATCCCTACAGCATGATGCTGCCACCACCATGCTTCAGTTTTGGGATGGTGCCTTTTTTCTGCTGCCATGTTCCTTTTACTAAGGAGTGGTTTCCATCTGGCCACTCTACCATACAAGTGTGATCGGTGGGTTGCTGCACAGATGGTTGTCTTTCTGGAAGCTTCTCCTCTCTCCACAGAGGAATGCTGGAGCTCTGACAGAGTAACTATTGGGTTCTTGGTCAGTTTAGACAGACGGCTATCTCCAGAAGGAGTCTTGCTGGATCTGAACTTTTTCCATTTCTGAATGATGGAGGCCACTGTGCCCATTGGGACCTTCAAAGCAGCAAAAATGGTTCTGTACCCTTATCCAGATTTGTGCCTTGAGAGAATCCTCAGTTTTGGGCTCAGTTTTGGGCTTCATGGCAAAGTCTGTGAATACTTATGTTCATGTGAGTTGAGTTTGCAAAAATCTCAAAACGTTTTTCACATTGTCGTTATGGAGTAGAATTTTAATGGGGAAAAAATAATTTAATCTATTTTGGAATTAGGCTGTAACATAACAAAATGTGGAAATAGTGCAGTACTTTCTGGTTGCACTGTATTTCTGGTGAAATATGGTGAACCCACCATATAGTGCTAAGCTACCATGGAACTTTAGTCACCAAAACAACCTAAATTCACTTTGAATCTTCTGCGGTGACCCCAAGTGACAAACATGGGAGCAGCTGAAGGGAGTTACTATATGTCCCACAGATTCAACTGTTTCGCGTTGAGTCACTGACATGAAATGTCATAACTTATTGCGTCAAACGCGGAACTGATGTGTGAATTGAGCCCATGACAACATGCCAACATCTCCAGCCTCTGGAGATGTCGGCATGTTGTCTTTTTTTTTTCTTTTTTTTTTCAGCTTGCAAAATAAAATTTAAAACTGCCCACTTTGGCAACATTGCTTTGCTGCAGCTATGGGCTTAAATACTTTATAAATCCTTTATTCGTGCCCCACTCGGCATGTTCGACCACAACACTGTGTATTCGGTTTCATCCTACAAACCAGTCCTGAAGGAACAAAAGACAGAACAAAGATTAGTTCCGGTCTGGATGGATGATTCCATCCAGCGCGTCCAGGACTGTTAGAGTTACACTGATTGGGATATGGTTAAGAACACGTGTAATAATTTAGATGAACTGACTGACACTGTGTGCTCCTATGTGACGTTTTATGAGGAACTTATCATTCCAAGGAAATCTGTTTAGAATTTATCCAAATAATAAGCCTTGGGTCTCTAAAGCAGTGAAAACTTCCATTAACAAGAGGAATACAACCCCTGGCAAAAATTATGGAATCACCGGCCTCGGAGGATGTTCATTCAGTTGTTTAATTTTGTAGAAAAAAAGCAGATCACAGACATGACACAAAACTAAAGTCATTTCAAATGGCAACTTTCTGGCTTTAAGAAACACTATAAGAAATCAGGAAAAAAAAATTGTGGCAGTCAGTAATGGTTACTTTTTTAGACCAAGCAGAGGGAATAAAATATGGAATCACTCAATTCTAAGGAAAAAATTATGGAATCATGAAAAACAAAAGAACACTCCAACACATCACTAGTATTTTGTTGCACCACCTCTGGCTTTTACAACAGCTTGCAGTCTCTGAGGCATGGACTTAATGAGTGACAAACAGTACTCTTCATCAATCTGGCTCCAACTTTCTCTTCATCAGTCTGGCTCCAACTTTCTCTGATTGCTGTTGCCAGATCAGCTTTGCAGGTTGGAGCCTTGTCATGGACCATTTTCTTCAACTTCCACCAAAGATTTCAATTGGATTAAGAGCCGGACTATTTGCAGGCCATGACATTGACCCTATGTGTCTTTTTGCAAGGAATGTTTTCACAGGTTTTGCTCTATGGCAAGATGCATTATCATCTTGAAAAATGATTTCATCATCCCCAAACATCCTTTCAATTGATGGGATAAGAAAAGTGTCCAAAATATCAACGTAAACTTGTGCATTTATTGATGATGTAATGACAGCCATCTCCCCAGTGCCTTTACCTGACATGCAGCCCCATATCATCAATGACTGTGGAAATTTACATGTTCTCTTCAGGCAGTCATCTTTATAAGTCTCATTGGAACGGCACCAAACAAAAGTTCCAGCATCATCACCTTGCCCAATGCAGATTCGAGATTCATCACTGAATATGACTTTCATCCAGTCATCCACAGTCCACGATTGCTTTTCCTTAGCCCATTGTAACCTTGTTTTTTTCTGTTTAGGTGTTAATGATGGCTTTCATTTAGATTTTCTGTATGTAAATCCCATTTCCTTTAGGCGGTTTCTTACAGTTCGGTCACAGACGTTGACTCCAGTTTCCTCCCATTTGTTCCTCATTTGTTTTGTTGTGCATTTTCGATTTTTGAGACATATTGCTTTAAGTTGTCTGTCTTGACGCTTTGATGTCTTCCTTGGTCTACCAGTTAGTTTGCCTTTAACAACCTTTCCATGTTGTATGTATTTGGTCCAGAGTTTAGACACAGCTGTGAACAACCAACATCTTTTGCAACATTGCGTGATGATTTACCCTCTTTTAAGAGTTTGATAATCCTCTCCTTTGTTTCAATTGACATCTCTCATGTTGGAGCCATGATTCATGTCAGTCCACTTGGTGCAACAGCTCTCCAAGGTGTGATCACTCCTTTTTAGATGCAGACTAACGAGCAGATCTGATTTGATGCAGGTGTTAGTTTTGGGGATGAAAATTTACAGGGTGATTCCATAATTTATTCCTCAGAATTGAGTGAGTCCATATTTTTTTTTCCCTCTGCTTGGTCTAAAAAAGTAACCGTTACTGACTGCCACAATTTTTTTTCTTAATTTCTTATAGTGTTTCTTAAAGCCAGAAAGTTGCCATTTGAAATGACTTTAGTTTTGTGTCATGTCTGTGATCTGCTTTTTTTCTACAAAATTAAACAACTGAATGAACATCCTCCGAGGCCGGTGATTCCATAATTTTTGCCAGGGGTTGTATAAGTGGACGCATCCTAAAAAATTGTGCTGAACAATTAGCTAAGATCTTCACCTTTATTTTTCAACAATCTCTTTACCATCAGTATGTGCCAAAAATCTGGAAGGAGTCAATTATAGGGCTGTCACGATTAGGAATTTCTGGAGACGATTAATTGTCAGACAAATAATTGCGATTGACAAATATATTGTCTACTTTTTTTTTCTTTTTTTCCCTTCTTTATATTCTACTATCGTAGTATAATTACACAACTCTGGAAGAACGTTCGGCTTCTGTGAGTGGAGAAGCTGGGAATAGTGCAACATTTTTATTTTTATCGTCATTTTACATACAGTCCCAACTTTTTCTGATTTGTAGTTGTTTCTGTTGCATTTCTGAAATTGTTTCTCCTTATCAGTCACGTTTTGTGCTTAAACACTACATTAAGCTCAAGATTGAACAAATAAATACCTTTGAAAAATAACAGCTGTTAAAGTTCAGAGTTCTCACCTGCTTTTTCTCCACAGCAGGGTTTTTTTTTTTTTTTGCTCAGTTCATTCATATATTCTCATTTTTTAAATATATTTTTAAAGATATTTGACTGTTTATTTCATCTCATGATCTCATAAATTCAGTATACGACGCGCACATGGTGTGAACAGGACGGTAACGGCAGAATCACACCAGCAGAGAGAAGTAAAGGCAGCTCCGTGTTTTGATTTTGTTTTTTAAACATGTTCACTCAGGTTAAAATCCCCTCTCTGCTCCGTGCTCGCTGTCTTGTGTGCACTGATGGTTCAGCAGCATGTCGTGCTTCCATTCAGGAATCTCCCTCACCCACCCCCTCCCTTGCAGTCTGCAGCCTGTTGACTCCGCGCGCGCACGCACACCCACACACACACAGACACACACACCGACAGCTCCTTCGGTAAACTCCGCATTTTACACGGCTTTAAAGAAGACGGCCACTGTTTTAATCGGCCGTCTTATCCAAACGGCAGGACGGATTGCTCCTCAGCCTCCATGTTATTGTCCTGCCTTAAGACGAGAGCGAAACAGAGTGAGCGAGGCTGCAGCACAATGATGTCAGATTCTGAGTCGTTTTATGCTTTGTGGATGAAATAAATAATTCACGGTAATCGCGAATATGAAAATAATCGCGATTGGCGAATATTGTAATAATTGTGACAGCCCTAGTCAATTGTTCCTGTACCAAAGAACAAACTGGCAAAGTCGAATAACGACTACAGGCCTGTAGCTCTGACATCTATAGTTATGAAAAGCTTTGCAAAAATTGTCCAGTCTGAACTTTTGAGCCAGGTGGTGGATAGGCTAGACCCTCTACAATTTGCTTATAGGTCTGGCAGAGGGGTTGCCGATGCCTTGGGAACTTAGCTTCATTTTATTTCCTCTCATCTGGAGAGCCCTAACTCTTTTGCTCAAATGGTTTTTGTTGACTTTTCATCTGCATTTAACTGCATTCAGCCACACATTTTGACGCAGCGACTGTCCAGCTATAATATAGGACACAACCTTGTCTGCTGGCTGACAGACTTTCTCACAGACAGACCACAGCGTGTTAGTGTCAACAATGTTCTGTCAGATGTCCTCTTGTCCTCCACATGATCGCCTCAAGGGTGTGTCCTCTTGCCTCTCCTCTTTGTCCTGTACACTGATGAGTGCAGAAGTCAGCACGACGGCCGATGTATCTTGAAATTTGCGGACGACACTGTGATTGTCTCTCTTCTGAAGGGCCCAGACACTGAGCACGGCCCTATGGTGTCTGATTTTATTGAGTGGTGTGAGGCCTCCTTTTTAAGGATTAACTCCTCAAAAACAAAGGAGATGCATATTGACTTTAGGAGATCTCCTCCTCCCCTCTGTCCTGTGCTGTTTGGCTCAGAGCCAGTGGAAGTGGTGCACCAATACAAATATTTGGGAACAATTATTGATGACAAACTGACTTTTGAGGCTCAAGTAAATGCCCTCTGTTCCAAGGCCCATCAGCACATGCACTTTTATTGGAAACTGCGGAATTTTAATGTTGAGAAGACATTTATGAGAATGTTTTATTCATGTTTTATTGAGTCTATTTTAACATTTTCTTTTGTATGTTGGTTTGGTGCGCTTTCTATGAAGAATAAAAAGCACCTGCAAAGCATTGTGCATACCTGTGGCAGAACTGCAGGATGTGTACAGGACACATCTTTTGAAAAGGGTGAGACAGATCTCCTCAGACCCCAGCCATCCTCTATGGGCTGAGTTCACACTGCTGCCATCTGGCCGCAGGTTCACTGTCCCCAAGTGTAGAACCAACAGATTTTAAAATTCTTTTATTCCGGTTGCAGTTGGTGTTTTAAACCAGTGTTTGTAACTGTAATTGTTGTTCATCTTTTTAATTGTCTATTTTTTGTGTTATAGTTTTACTGGATGTGTAAATTGGTGTGTATTTTTGTTGCTGCTGCAAACCAAATTGCCCCCTTGGGGATAATAAAGACTCCTTGAACTTGAACGTCAGATTGCACATTGTTAAAACAACAATCACAGCATTATTATATTTATAGAACACACCTAAGCTCTTGTTTAATTGTTTTTTCAATCACACACTCCTGTTTGAGTCATTTTATTTATTTTAATCACAGCAGATAGGGTGTATATTTTGATTTCTCATCCATTAGTGTAAGGCAAACCAAGCTACCACCACTGACAGAAAGTTCTACACAGCTTGTCACTCGGTGGAAGTTGACTGCTCATGAACCTTCACTTTTGAAACCGTTTAGTCCCTCATAGGTTTCAAATATATTGCTGCATTGTAATTTCTTCTTCCGGGGCAGCACTGTGACCTAGTGGCTGGCACTGTTGCCTCACAGTGAGAAGGTCATCCCTGGTTCTCAAGACCAGGTTAGATGGCTCTGTCCCTTCTTTTTTTCTTCCTTACTCTGGATGGCATTACCCTGACCTCCAGTAATACTGTGAGAAATCTTGGAGTCATTTTTGATCAGGATATGTCCTTCAGTGTGCATATTAAGCAAATATGTAGAACTGCTTTTTTGCATTTGCGCAATATCTCTAAAATTAGAAAGGTCTTGTCGCAGAGTGATGCTGAAAAGCTAATTCATGCATTTATTTCCTCTAGGCTGGACTATTGTAACTCATTATTATCAGGTTGTCCTAAAAGTTCCCTGAAAAGCCTTCAGTTAATTCAAAATGCTGCAGCTAGAGTACTGACAGGGACTAGAAGGAGAGAGCATATTTCACCCATATTGGCTTCTCTTTATTGGCTCCCTGTTAATTCCAGAATAGAATTTAAAATTCTTACTTATACGAGTAAGGTTTTGAATAATCAGGTCCCTTCTTATCTTAGGGACCTCATAGTACCATATCACCCCAATAGAGCGCTTCGCTCTCAGACTGCAGGCTTACTTGTAGTTCCTAGGGTTTGTAAGAGTAGAATGGGAGGCTGAGCCTTCAGCTTTCAGGCTCCTCTCCTGTGGAACCAGCTCCCAATTCGGATTAGGGAGACAGACACCCTCTCTACTTTTAAGATTAAGCTTAAAACTTTCCTTTTTGCTAAAGCTTATAGTTAGGGCTGGATCAGGTGACCCTGAACCATTCCTTAGTTATGCTGCTATAGACTTAGACTGCTGGGGGGTTCCCATGATGCACTGAGTGTTTCTTTTTATTCACCTCTTTTTGCTCTGTATGCACCACTCTGCATTTAATCATTAGTGATTGATCTCTGCTCTCTTCCACAGCATGTCTTTTTCTTGATTCTCTCCCCTCAGCCCCAACCAGTCCCAGCAGAAGACTGCCCCTCCCTGAGCCTGGTTCTGCTGGAGGTTTCTTCCTGTTAAAAGGGAGTTTTTCCTTCCCACTGTCGCCAAGTGCTTGCTCATAGGGGGTCGTTTTGACCGTTGGGGTTTTTCTGTAATTATTGTATGGCTTTTGCCTTACAATATAAAGCGCCTTGGGGCAACTGTTTGTTGTGATTTGGCGCTATATAAATAAAATTGATTTGATTTGATTCTTCCTCTTTGTGTGTTTTTAATATTTAGGAGTGCCTTAGTATACACTAGTAGAGTTTCACCTTAGATTTGGAATGTATAATCGAAGATACACCGTACTGAATTTTCATGGGTTCCATTCCCACCTGTGGTCTTACTGTGTGGAGTTTGCGTGTTCTCGTGTTTGCCTGGTTTCTCTCCAAGTACTCCGGCTTGCTCCCACATCCAAAGACACGCAGGTTAGGTGGAGTGGAAACTTTAAATTTCTGTAGGTGTGAGTGTGACTGTGTTTTTGTCTATATGTGGCCTTGCGACAGACTGGCGTCCTGTCCAGGGTGTACCCCGCCTCGCGCTCCATGACTGCTGGGCTAGGCTCCAGCCCCCCGCAATCCGTAATTGGACTAAGTGGTTGAAAATGAGTGAGTGAGTGTAATTTCTTCCTTTCATTTTATGCCTTTGTGTGTTTTGACTTTTTTTTAGGATGCCAGACAGCGAGTTGGTCAAGAAAATACTGAGGTCTGTACTCCAGTCCAGCAAGGCTGGTGTGCCCATTGACAGAGTTGATGCAGAATATCGGTTGCTGTGTGGCGAGACCATTCCAGTGGGAATGCTCGGCTTCTCAAATCTAGAGGACTATCTGAGGAGCATCCCTTCTGTAGTCCGTATGGAGTATCGCAGGGGCGAGGTGAGGGTTTGTCTTGTAATCTGATGTAGTTTGAGGCCATTGTTTGATGTAGACATGGCCATTATGCCTGGATGTAAGAGCTCCATGTTGTTGTTGTTATTATTTATTTATTTCTTATTGTGATGGCATTTTAAAGTGCAGCAGATGTGGTATCTTACTCACTCACTCATCTTCAACTGCTTTCCTGGGTTCGGGTCATGGGGGCAACAGCTCCAGCAGGGGACCCCAGACTTCTCTTTCCCGTGCCACATTGACCACCTTTGACTGGGGGATCCCGAGGCGTTCCCACCCCAGTGTGGAGATATCATTTCTCCACTTAGTCCTGGGTGTTCCCCGGGGTCTCCTCCCAGATGGACATGCTTGGAACACCTCCCTAGGGGGGCACCCAGGAGGCATCCTTACTAGATGCCCGAACCACCTCAGCTGGCTCCTTTCAATGCAAAGGAGCAGTGACTCTACTCCGAGCTCCCCATGGATGACCAAACTTCTCACTGTATCTGTAAGGGAGACACCAGCCACCCTCCTGAGGAAGCCCATTTCGGCCACTTGTACCCGCAATCTATTTCTTTCGGTCATGACCCAACCCTCATGACCATAGGTGAGAGTAGGAACGAAGATTGACCAGTAGATCAAAAGCTTTGCCTTTTGGGTCAGCTCCCTTTTCATCACAACAGTACGGTAGAGTGAATGCAATACCGCCCCTGCAGCGCCGATTCTCCGGCCAATCTCACGCTCCATTGTCCCCTCACTCGTGGACAAGACACCGAGGTACTTGAACTCCTTTCACTTGGGGCAAGGCCATATTCCCTACCAGGAGTAGGCAATCCCATCGGTTTCCTGCTGAGAACCATGGCCTCAGATTTAGAGGTGCTGATCCTCATCCCGGCCACTTCACACTCGGCTGCGAACCGATCCAGTGAGTGTTGGAGGTCACCTGCCAATGAAGCCAATAGGACCACATCATCTGCAAAAAGCAGTGATAAGACCCTGAGCCCACCAAACCGGAAACCCTCCTCCCCCGACTACGCCTCGATATCCTGTCCATGAATATCACAAACAGGATTGGTGATAAGACGCAGCCCTGGTGGAGGCCAACCTCCACCGGAAACGAGTCTGACTTACTGCCGAACACCTGAACACAGCTCTCACTTTGCGAGTACAGAGATCGGATGGCCCTGAAAAGGGACCCCCTCACTCCATACTCCTGCAGCACCTCCCACAGTATTGTGATAGTATGTGATTTGTTCTGTTGGTGGGGGGGAAGTGAAGTGAATGATTGATTGAATTATGATCCTAACGCACATCATTTTAGCTAAATATTATCCCTGCAGTGGCATTGTTTGGTCCAAAGCAGATGAAATGTGGCAATCTTAGTGTGACAATCAGAGGTACATCAGCATGGTGGCTTAGCTCAAAACGATGTCAATCCCCACATGTACGAGGTCTATTAGAAAAGTATCCGACCTTATTATTTTTTCAAACACCATATGGATTTGAATCACGTGTGATTACATCAGACATGCTTGAACCCTCGTGGGCATGCGAGAGTTTTTTTCACGCCTGTCGGTTACGTCATTCGCCTGTGGGCAGGCTTTGAGTGAGGAGTCGTCCACCCGCTCGTCGATTTTTTTTTCATTGTTTAGGAATGGCTCAGAGACTGTTGCTTTGTTTGATAAAAAATTTTTCAAAACTGTAAGGCACAACTGAGTGGACACCATTCAATAAATTCAGCTGGTTTTCGGTAAAAATTTTAACGGCTGATGAGAGATTTTGGTCTGGTAGTGTCGCTTTAAGGACGGTCCACGGCGCCTGACGGCGATCTGCGCTTCGAGGCGGCAGCGTCTCGCCGTTTCAAGTTGAAAACTTCCACATTTCAGGCTCTGTTGACGCAGTAAGTCGTCAGAGAACAGAGAACTTTCAGAAGAAGTCGGCATGAGGAGTTTATTCGGACATTCCATTGTTAACGGTCATTTTGTAATGAAAGAACGTGCGGGCAGAGTCGCATGTCGGGCTGGACCCGACCGCGGGGGGTCGCGGCAGGAAAAACACCTCCGTTGGAAACCTTAACGGGCAAGTTGGAACATGCCCAAGCTGTTAAACAATTTCTCAGTTACTCACTTGTTGAAAGCCATTAAAAGCCGCCTGAATTCTACAAATGGTTTTCAACACGGAGGTGTTTTTCCTGTCGCGGCGCACACAGATTTGCCGAGTCGTCACGGAAACGACTCGGCAAATTTGCGCGTACGTCTTTCATTAAAAAAATGTCCTTAAACAGTGGAATGTCCGCATAAATTCCTCATGCCGGCCTCTTCTGAATCTTCTCTGTTCTCTCACGATGTCCTGGGTGAATTAAGCCTTAAATTAGGATGTTTTAAGCTCGAAACAGGCCGACGACAGCGCCTGGAAGCGCTGCAGGACGTCCCGCTCCGTGGGAAGTCCTTACACCGACAGAAACACCCCATAATCTCTCATCAGCCGTTAAACTTTTCACAGAAAACCATCTTAATTTCTCGAATAGTGTCCACTCGGATATTCCTCACAGGTCCAGAAAAAATTTTGATAAAGCAACGCGCGCCGTCTCGAGCAGTGTGTGAAACAAAGGAATTCAGCCGAGAGGGCGGGTCCACATCTCACTCAAGGCCTGCCCACAGGGAAATGACGTGAGCGACACGCGTGAAAAAACTCACGCATGCGCACGAGGGTTCAAGCATGATTGGTGTAATCGCATGTCATTCAAATCCATATAGTTAAAAAAAAAAATAAAAGGGTCGGTTTATTATCTAAGAGACCTCGTAGCTCTGAGGAAAAATATTATTTTGTCACCATCTGAAAGCTCATATGAGACAGACACTTCAAATACTAACAGAGAAAATAATGTGGTGGTTATATTTTGTGATCACTGGACAGGAGTGAGCCAAATAATGAGTCTGAGGCAGACAAAGAACAGACTGGCAGGAATGCATGTGACTCAAATGGAATTCCCCTAGCCAGCAGTAGTGTCTTTATTTCCAAATTGAGGATCAGAAGACAAAAAACATGCTTTAGTGAATATCTCCTTCATTTATCTACCAAAGTGATCAAACTAATATTAAACCATGGTACAAGGGAATGCTTGGGGCATGATTGTGCTTTCTTATTCTCTTGTTTATTCCCTCTTAATTAGACATTCACAGGTATCGACACACTCTTTCTGATCTTTACACGGCACTTCATATACATCAGTGGTCTCACATCATTACAAAAATAATCAAGTAGATTCAGGTTTTTATTGTAGTCACAGTCAAACCATGGAGGGGAGAAGGGATTTGATAACCTCGCCTGCTGATGTGATCAGCAAGAAGGAAAACCAGCACACTGAGCTCTTCATAGAATGAGTTTTAGGTCATTGCTATAATGTCACATCTCAATCTGCCCTATAGCTGACATGTTTTGCTGAAGTGTGTGAAGAGACAACCCATATTGCAGAGCTGGTAGCCAAGCAGAAAAATTCCAAGAAATCTCGTAGTCGTCTTAATCGTGTCAGCTGCAGAAAGAGACCCAAGTTTTCCATCTCTGGCACACCCAATGGTAAGAGATTTCAACATACAGTCTTCTTGAAACATGGAAATTATACTGTCAGACTCTTCAGTCCAGAGGTTGACCACTTTAATTAAGGTATTTCTTCATAAAAGTTTACTACCACTGATGTAATCCATGCAAGCAACTACTATGGCAGAGTGCAGGTTATTATTTTTTGATCTTACTCACATTTCCCTGAGCTCTCCTTTATCCCACTTTATGCACTTCACTCTAACTTAACCACAAATGATTTCTTTCTGTTGTTTAGTGAAGCATGGTTTGCATCCCCATCAGCCCTCAGGTTATGGTGCCTCAAAAAGGTTAACTTCTCATTTGTCACGCAGAGATGTCAGCGCTGCTGGAGACTACAGGTGGGTGATGGGTGCTTGTATCCTGTTTAGTGTTGATTCTAGGGCTGAAACAGTTAGTCGAGTAACTCAAATAATTTGATTACAAAAAATATTCAAGGCAAATTCTGTGCCTCGAAGCTCCGTTTAACGTTGTAGTACATATACCAGGCAGGGCTGTGAAAACTCTGCGGTATTTCATGGATTTCATCATGGGGAGGTGGGGCGGGGTGTTAGTGATGTACTCTTTAATGGATGAATGAATTTATTTGGCACACAAACTCAACAATAATCGTGAACATCACTGAGTTTTTAAAATGCTTATAGCAACGCGTTCTCTTTTTTACGACATAATGTAAGTTTTATAAGTCCGCGGACACTGATCTGTGTGTCACAAATACAAATCAGTTTCCTCGGATCCGCGGAGTTTCGCGGAGGAAAAATGCCACTCAAAGCGTAGCTGTTATGACAGTTGTCGTAAAGCAGGACTGGTTGGTTGCTGCGGTGGCTCCTGTGCGATGCCACAGCTAAACGTAGCATGTGGACATCCCAAACTTTTAGAGCTTTCAAGTTTTTAAAAGAATTGTGCAGCATGTCTGTGTCACAGACCGACGTCGCACAGAGAGAAGATGGCGAGAAAGACTGTTTGAAAAAGTCTTAAAAGGACAAGAATCCGTGGAATCGTTGCTGGCTTCATCAACACACCTGAAAGATAAAAGAAATGGGAAAAGTGAACTATGTTCTCTCAGGAAACACTGTAAGAATTTTTATCTCCCTGGAAAATAAACATTCTGCTGTTCAAACAGGATTTTAGAAAAGATTGAGACTTTTTTCACTAATCTAGACTTTCTTTCATTGTAAAAAAGACATTTGTGGCTTTGAATGGATTTAGGCTGCATGAAGTTACACAAGAATATAACTGACCTTTTGATTTAAGGTATGTTATTAATATTTTACCATGATTTTCCAAATATTCTACAGGCTTTAGCTGTGGTTTTTGAAGTCTTCATAAATTTCATGTAGTTTAATTGTTCTGAGTTAATGCATAATTTGGTTTACAATTAAAAGGAAAATCATTCCAGGTTCTACTTCCACATCATATTCTGTTATTTCAACATTATCATTGACAGGTCAAATAAAAGGTTGAATATAAGATCATTTAAATATCGACTAATTTTGAGATTTGTTCTTCCAGGAGATGCTGAAAAAGTCTCATTTAATTCTGGGGCCCCACAGGGCCCTAGACCCCAGCTCATGGAGTGCTGAACCCCCCCCCCCCCCCCGACCCCCTGCAAATTTTCCTCGGATTTCACAATTTTCATTTCACAGCCCTGACCAGGCCTGTGTGTGGCACTGTAACATCCCCAGGAAAAAAACAGAAGACTAGAGCACTACTCTGTGTAAGAGCTAATCAATGTCAGCTACAGCTTTCCAAAGTGACACACAGAGTAAAATAAAGCCTTTTAAGAGAAAGAAGGTCCACACTGATTATCTGAAATAGCTTACTGCGCAATTAAAGTGAAGCAGTGTGTTTGTCTATTTTTATAAAACACACGGTTTGGTCCGCTGGCTGCGCTCTGCTCTACATGCACTTTAAGTCAAGTTTTCATTGACCGGGTGCAGAGTGGATTTGTCAGTGTGGCTTTTGTGGAAAAGCTGCACTCCAGAGGGGTGTGACAATTTACCCAAACTGACACTAACAATTTTCCTAAACTGTCTCAAACTGACTCCAAATATGACTAAATGAAGTACTTTTATTTATTTTTGGAAATGCGCTTCATTCTCAAAACAGCACATGAAGCGGTCTCTCTCCCTCCCTGCCTCTGTCTTGCTGTCTCTTTAGAATGCTGAAATGTACGTTTGTAAGTACTGGCTTTTTTTTGGGGGGGGGGCATACAACAGACTTTGAACTTTAAGATTTGATGTTATGAGCCCTGACGTGCAGGGCACCAGCAGTGCGTCCCGCTGTATATCTGCAAAGTCGAGTGCCGTTTGCTTTCATGTACCGTTTTGAGAACAGAGTGCATTTCCGAAAGTAAATAAAAGTGCTTTATTTAGTCAGATTTGGAGTCAGTTTGGGTCAATTGTCACACCCCTCCAAGAGCCCAGTTTTTCTCAGGCTGTGCTAATGGTGTCAGGGGAGTGCTGAGCTCCTGACACCGGGAAAGATCCAAAACTTGTAAAAATGTGAATAAATAAATAATTACCCAGGAAAACAGAAAGGGATACACTAAATTTGACAATCTGCGTGATGACGCAGTGACATTGTGCCATTGCTTAGGGGAGAGCCCTGGACTGTTGTTTAAAAACGCAAAATACTTTTTATCCAATTTACTCAGTTAATCGCCAGAATAATGGATAGAATACTAATCGATAGCTGCAGCCCTAATTGATTCGATCGCAATCTGAAGAACTTAAATTTTTCTGAAATTTGGTACAGACAGTGCTTGTGGGACTGTCTTTTCTTGTCTTGGTAAGTTGTACTTTCTGACTCAATTCATGTGGCCCTTGAAAGGGGCAAAAAAAAAAAAAATTGGCAATGTTCTATTTATTCCGGGAAAAACTGTTCAGTGCCTTTTTTTTGGTCTAATTTTGCATAAAGACTTAGCAAAGACTTTTGGAAGACAAAAAACTCTTTGTCTTTGAATTATTCTAAAGCACCTTTCAGACTGGGAAAACTTAAAAGTTGTGTAATGCGGTGTACCGACTACGCCCAGCTACGCCGAGTTTATGCAGCCCTATGTGGCAATTTTTTTTTTTTCAAGGTGGTGGTGCGCATCGACGCAGCGGCTTCTCTAGCTCCGGGTGTAGTCCTTAGTAAAAATAGTAGTTTTAGCTGTGTTAGCAGCTCTAGTGTTCCAACTAACACAACGAACATAAGATACAGCTCCAAAGATTTGCTCGAGCTAAACAACTGCCGTTATGTCCGAATCCACCCGGACCTAAAGGCAACGTTCGGCAGATTGACGATCCTGAGAGCGAGTCGCAGCTGGAGCCGGCTCAGACCCAAGAAGAAGCGCTGCACACGCGGGCGTAAATGGGGAAAATGCGGAGGTCTGCTAAACAAGTTAAAAGCTAACGGCGGAAGACTGGCTATCCCATCACTATTTCGATCCAACGTCCGTGCGCTGGAAAACAAAATGGGCTTGCTACAACTGATATTACATCAGCGGGACATGCGGAGCTGCAGTGTTTATGTCCTGACAGATACGTGGCTCAACAACAACAACATGCCGGAGTCTGTCTTCAAGCTACACGAGCGAATACTCTTCCGTGCGGACAGAGACCAGCAGCACTCCGGTAAAAGCAGAGGAGGAGGGCTGTGCATCTACATTAACAAAGGTTGGTGCGCAAACTGTTCTGAGGTGGAAAGACACTACTTTGAAGCTGTAGAATATCTCACAGTAAAATGCCGCCCTCACTATCTGCCGCGGGAATTTACAGCAGTGTTTATTGTGGCCGTCTACGTCCCCCCACGAGCTAATGCTAACGAAGCTCTGAAGGAGCTATATAACTCCATCAGCTTGCATCAAAATAAACATCACATGTGCTGTATGTAGTAACAGGGGACTTCAACCATGTAAACCTGCAAGACATTCGCCCCAAATTCCACCAGCATGTAAACATCACCACACGAGGGGAAAACACGCTGGACAAAGTGTATATAAATATAAGTGGAGCTTACAGAGCAGGCCCCCGCCCCCATCTCGGTGCCTCAGACCACATCTCACTCCTCATGCTTCCTACTTACAGTCCAGTGTCGAAAAGCAGGGACACCATCACAAAGACCATCTCTGTGTGGCCAATGGTTGCTGTGTCCATGTGTCCACCGACTGGCAAATGTTCAGAGCGGCTGCAACAACAGGGAGCAATGTGGACCTGGAGGAATACTCATCAACTGTGCACTGCTACATCCGGAGCTGCATAGACAATATGACCACCTCCAAGACCATCACCATCAGGCCAAACCAGAAACCCTGGATGACCAGAAAGGTGCGCTCCTTGCTGAAAATTCGTGATGCTGCATTCAAAGACAGCGATACAATAGCACTCAGAGCAGCCAGAAGGAACCTGTCGGCGGGAATAAAAAGAGCTAAGTCCACATATGCCCTCAAGGTTCAAGGCCACCTCCAATCTAATGACCCACGGAGCACGTGGAGGGGCACCAAATGCATCACAGACTACAAAAACAATGTAGTACAGTGCTGTGCAGACCCAGCGCTCCCGGACACTCTGAACGCCTTTTATGCGCGTTTTGAGGCGTCCAACACCACCACCCCCTCCTGAGTCCCTCCCTCCCCCAAAGGCCCCCAGTCAGCAACATCACTACAGCTGAGGTGAGGAACGTGCTGCAGAGGATCAACCCCCGAAAGGCCCCGGGCCCTGATGTAATACCAGGGAGGGTCCTAAAAGACTGTGTACACCAGCTGTCTGAGGTTCTGGCGGATATATTCAACATCTCTCTGTCCCAAGCCAGAGTTCCGCCGTGCCTCAAGACATCAAAGATAATCCCTGTGCCAAAGACCTCTGCACCATCCTGCCTCAACGACTACAGGCCAGTTGCACTCAGCCCCATCACCACAAAGTGCTTTGAGAGGCTGGTGATGAGTCGCCTGAAGCAGACCATCGATGTGACTGTAGATGAGCACCAGTACGCGTACAGGCAAAACCAGTCCACAGCTGATGCCATCTCCACCGTGGTGCATCAGGCCCTCTCCCACACAGAGAACAAGGACTCCTATGCAGTGCTGCTGTTCCTGGACTTCACTTCTGCGTTCAACACCATCATCCTACAGAAACTGGTTTCCAAGATGGCTGAACTAGGAGCCCCCTCAGCACTGTGCAACTGGATCCTGGACTTCCTGACTGGGAGGCCACAGAGTGTCAGGATCAACACCACCTCATCCTGAACACTGGCTCACCCCAGGGTTGTGTGCTCAGTCCACTGCTGTACATATTTATGACCTTCACCTTCAGAGCCCAGCACAAGAATAATCTTGTTAAGTTTGCAGACGATACAGCAGTGATTGGGCTCATTAGCCAAGGGGGTGAGATAGCATACAGGCGAGAAGTGGAGAACCTGACATGATGGTGCAGAGACAACAACCTCATCCTCAACACCCAGAAGACCAAGGAGATAGTTGACTTTTGCTGGTCAGCCCCTTCCCCCTCTACATCAACAGAGCAGCGGTGGAGATCGTCTCCTTCATCAGGTATCTTGGAGTCCACCTCTCCAACACTCTCACCTGGCACACCAACACCACGACTGTCATCAAGAAAGCCCACCAACGTCTCTATTTTTTGTGGACATTTGGAAGGGCCGGACTGAACACTGAGGTCCTCAGGGCCTTCTACAGCTGTGCAGTGGAGAGTGTCCTGTCCTGCTGCCTCCCTGTGTGGTATGGTGGCTGCACGGTGGCAGAGAAGAAAGCACTGCAGTGGGTGGTGAAGTCTGCACAGAGGACCATCGGATGCAGCTTACCACCCATTGAGGACATCTACATCTCCAGATGTAGAGACAAAGCAACCTGCATCCTCCGAGACGCCACCCACCCTGCGCACAGTCTGTTCACACCCCTTCCCTCTGGAAGGAGGCTGTGCAGCATCCGGGCAAAAACATCCAGACTGAAAAACAGCTTTTACCCGAATGCTGTCAGACTGTTGAACAGTTCAACATCCACAACCAAACGGTGAACATTGCATTAACATGCACATTGTCACCTTCTTAATACTCTAACACTGCTGCTGCTGCCGACCCTGTGCCTTGTATATATATTCTATGGCCACAGTGGTGCGCATATTGTACATTGCAAAAGTTTATATTCCAAAAGTTTATACAATAGGTTAGGTTAAAAAAAAAATTGTCCCAGTTAACTACACCAAGACCTGCAGAAACTGCATTTCGTTCTGCCTGTAAGGGTCGGGTGACAATAAAAGTGAGTCTGAGTCAATACACTGAGGACACAAAGGGGTCCGCGAAATGGACGCAAAAAATTAAACTCATTTAATTAACCTGTAAATATTGTCAGTTTTCTTCAGACAAGTCAGGGGATGGATACATGAACATGTCAAAGTCA
Source organism: Thalassophryne amazonica (assembly GCF_902500255.1). Lineage (NCBI taxonomy): Eukaryota > Metazoa > Chordata > Actinopteri > Batrachoidiformes > Batrachoididae > Thalassophryne > Thalassophryne amazonica. The sequence goes on from NC_047117.1 coordinate 52,269,609, forward strand.
CTGAATATGTCTTGGACTTTATTTACATATACAAATAGTATGGTACTCTATGGTAAATCTGTGTGGAGTAGACTGTTCTCAAAAACTGAGTGACTGTGCAAGAAGAGTGAGGAAAGACACCAAGACACTCGGACAACACAAAAAGTTATACGCTTATGTGGCTGTGATGAATTGGTCTAGAGGAGGATTTAGTTCACCAAACCATCAAATCTAGGCTTACATCTCAGATTTAAGCCTAGATTTGATGAGGAAGGACAGTTTGCCCTAAATGTCACATCTTTACTAATAAAGCTTTTTTTTTTTTTTGCGTGAGAGTGTTGTGGTGGTGCTGATCATTCTATTTTTTTGTATAATTTTTCTTGATCTAGCACGCCGTTTGTGTTTTGGATGTGTGTGTCTTCTCTGCATCACTTACATCTCAGATGTATCTTCTGGCAAATTGTAGCTGAACTTGCAGGTCTTCTTTTTAAGAAAACCCTCCTCTGTACCACGTCACCAGGAAGCTGTATAGCTGGGCATACAAAATGCAAAACATGCACTATGAACAATTAATCTAGTTGCTAATCATGAATCCAGGTGTATTTTTTTTTTTTTTAAGTTAACTGTATAAACTAAACCTCTTGGTTTTGTACATCTCAGACAGTTTGACCAAAGCTTAAGCTCCATTACTCCTGTTGAAAAGAGGCAACCAGCTGCCCTGCAAGCTGTGAACCAGTGTGTCAGGACTGACAGGTAAATGTATACGTAGATTAAAAAAAAATTCCAAATCTTAAATTATTTTATTCTGCTTTACCAATTGATGTATGAAAAGGGCCTATCACATGAACTATTAGTGCACACCCTCCTTTTTGAAATATGAATCACTGATTTGTTGCCCCCCCCCACACACACATTTCAGTTCCAATGTTCAGTATTCTTGAGAATTAACTTCATTGTTCTTAGAAAGGATGTACTTGATTTTTGATATTTTCTGAGGCAGTGTATTGTTCAGCAAAATTTATTGTGACAGGCCTACCACTCAGTCAATGTTAAAAGCAAGCATTTGGGCATACTTTGGATTCTATAATATCCTCAGTAAGAAGGAGCTTCATCTCACCATTTCAGTATACAATCTGTGCAAAATGGTCAGGCATTTCAGAAACATAACAAATGCTCGAGCGCATTCATCACATGATCACTGAGTTGAAAGAAGTTGAACAGCCAGACTGGCAACACCAAGAGCCGACCAGCACACACTGTATCACTTTAACAAACTTCTCGCGATTCTGAACTTTCAAAAAAATAACTGCCCTTGTCCAGTGGCTGCTGAACCAAACCAGATGAGGACCTGTTTCATTTCAAAAGACCTGTGCTCCTACAACATCATGGGAAACTAATACAGTTCTTCCTAGATTTGCATTTGTTTACATTGCAAATCTAGGAATGATAAAACTATACCATCTCAGACACACTTTGCTTAGAAGGCATCATTTACCACACCACCTTTCTTTGCACACTTAAGTAGATCCAGAAATTAAATTGAAAGTGTTTATGTATCGAAAATCGAATCATAACCCCATGAATCCAAATCAAATTGTGAGATGCTGAAAGATTCACACTCCTAATTGGCATTTTGTTACACATTTTGTCATTTTATTGACCCAATAAGTAATCAAATAATTGAGTGATTAAGTGATATGATGATAATCATTAGTTGCAGCCCTCGTCAACGGTTTTGTCCTTTTATGTTCCAGGCTTAATTTTGAGCACTAAATTTTCAGTGTTCTAATTACATTCATACACATAAAAAGAAAAATTATTATTTTATTAATGTATTGTTCGTATTGTACAACTTAAATTTTCTTGACTATACACCTGCATCAATTTATTCTTTTTATCTTTTGTGCACACATCTCATACAAACTTAGAATGAAACATTGTGCCTCATGTATGCAACCAACTAGCTGCCAGTTGTTGTAATTGGTTTTGAAAACAAGCACAATGTTGGTGAAATTTTTTAAGTGATCAGAAAAATTGAATGCATTGAATTGCACATTTTTGCAGTAAATATGTGTGATACCTAAAATGTTGCTGTTTTGCTGTCAGGATGAAGAACCTTTGGGCAGACGACAAGAAGCCTTCAGGTATGTGTAGTTGAGGCCTTTCTTAATTTCTCTCATTGTAAATTCTCCTATAAAATATAGACACACACACACATGGGTGGACACTCCTTTACGTAATACATCCGCTGTGACCAGATAGCATTACTTTGTGGCAAAAAAGCACGGACAGGGTGCTCAGAAATGAAGGATGGTTGAGTATGTTCATTGTGTTATACAGATCTATATGCCGATATTCATTACGTGTGGACTGATAGTTTGGTGTGTGTTGTAGTCAGATGTTTTATTTGTCACAAACAGTATATTTAACTGTTCATTAGTGATAGACTGAGGCAAGAAACTATTCCTGTGCCTGGTTGTTTTGGCTTATGATGTCCCGTAGTCCTGTCCAGAGCGCAGAAGTTAAATTTAATTGAAGTGATATACACAAAAAAATTACATTGCATAGTACCAGAATTTTATATGGTTGTGTGTTCAGTTCATTTTTTCTCTCTCTCTCTTTTTCAATAGGGAAGGCCCCTGAGAAAATCTCCAGATGCATCACTTCAAAGGTACCGGTACATGTATCCTCAGAGAGGTAGCTCAGGTGAAAAGCCTGCCAATCGATAGATCTTGGTTTGAATCTTGCTCATGCTACCCGTTTGTGTCCTTGAATCTGTATATTAATAACCACTGAATCAGTATGAAGCAATTTTGTTGAAATGGTTCAGTGTTTTGAAGCATTTGATAGAATTTAATATGGCGACATCTGCTGACTAATCTTTAACATAGCACTTGCATGGAACAGTAAAGGGCAAGATGTCATGAAACAGTAAAGCACTGTTATGCATGTTATATAATAAAGTTTCCATGTGCATCTCGAAATTTCTGACCATTTTCGTTTAAAGACAATAATATACTTGTGTTATGTGATTGTGCCATCGTTAAATACAAATTGTGTAATGCTTGTACAACTAGGGACTGTTATGACCATAGTACAAAATGAAGGGGATTTGGGGGCTTCAAAGGTTTTTATTCAAAAACAAGATCGTTGCAGCTGTGTTAGGCGGGAGTCTATTGCTCTTCTTTGTTACTACCTCTCCGGTTTTAGAGAAGACTCTCTCACTGCACAGAAGTTGCTGGCATATGAAGATAGATTTTGTTCAGCTTGTAGAGAGTTGGATAAACAGCTGCCTCCATGCTCCCTATCTCTCCTTGCCAAATGCATTGCAGAAAATGGTTCTGGGGAGCATTAGTATGGCCAAAACCCATCAGCTTAGCACCCTCAGCCATTAAGTTGCTTTTTTTTTTTTTCCTTATTTGCCTTTCACGTGTGTGTGTGTGTTTACCTACCTTTGATCACAGAAACTATGGAGCGCTGCCATTTTCCATTTGGTATGCTTATGTATTTTAGGTCCAGGATGAACACAGTCAAAACAGAACATTGGTAGGACTAATATTTTTGGAGAAACTACAGATACAGTTGTATGCAAACGTTTGGGCACCCCTGATAATTTTCATGATTTTCCTTTATAAATCATTGGTTGTCTGGATCAGAAATTTCAGTTAAATATCATATAGCAGACGAACACACTGATATATGAGAAGTGAAATGAAGTCTCTAGTATTTACAGAAAGTGCAATTTGGGCACCCTTGTCATTTTATTGATTTGAATACATTTAGTACTAATTATTGGAACACAAAATTGGTTTGGTAAGTTCACTGACCATTGAGCTCCTTACACAGGTGAATGCAATCATGAGAGAGAGTATTTCAGGTGGCCATTTGCAAATGTTTCCCCTCTTTGCATCTCTTCTATTGAGTGGCAACATGGGAGCCTCTAAACAACTCGCAAATTACCTGAAAACAAAGATTCATGGATGCTTATTCGCCGTCTTTTGACGGATTTCCGTCTTTCTGCAAAATCTCGCCTTCTAAAAGAACTAGCAAAACATTAATTTTTATTTCCTCAAATCCGTGAAATGGTATTTTAGTGGAAAAACTCCAAATCGCTGAGAAATTTATCATACAATAGTGTGTTTACCGGAGATGGAGGCGGCCATCTCAGAATCCGCAACGTGAAGACGACATGCATTTTGATTGGTTAAAAATCACAGCGACTCTACCACCGCAGATTCTCTATACGCTTACATTAGCGGTGCGAGACAAGGCATAGTCAGGGCTGTGAAAACTCTGCGGATCCTCGGATTTCATCATGGGCGGGTTGGGGGGGGGGTGTTAGTGTTGTACTCATGATCGTTACTGAGTTTTAAAAATGCTTATCACAAAGCGTTCTTTTTTATGACATCATGCAAGTTTTATAAGTTCGTGGACACTGATCTGTATGTTACAGATACATATCAGTTTCCTCGGATCCGCGGAGATTCGCGGAGGAAAAATGGCACTCAAAGCCTGGCTGTTACGACAGTTGTCGTAAAGCAGGACTGGTTGGTTGCTGCGGTGACACTGTGTGGCTCCTGTGCGAAGCTTAGCTAAACGTAGCATGTGGACATCGCACACTTGTAGAACTTTCAAGTTTTTAAAAGAAGAATTTTGCAGCATGTCTGTGTCATGGAGCGGCATCAGACAGAGCGAAGATGTCGAGAAAGACGGTTTGAAAAAATGTGATAAGGACAAGAATCCGTGGAATTGTTGCTGGCTTCATCAACACACCTGAAAGATAAATGGGAAAAGCGAACTGGTAAGAATTTTTTTCTCTCTCTGGAAAATAAACATTCTGCTGTTCAAACAGGATTTCAGAAAAGATTATGTGCCTTTTTTCTTTCATTAATCTAGACTTTCTTTCATTGAAAAAAAGACATTATGGCTTTGAATGAATTTAGGCTACATGAATTTACACAACAATGTAAATTAGTTTTTATTAATGTAGACTTTTTTCATGGGAAAGACACTGTGGCTTTGAGTGGATTTACAGGAATTTACACAAGAATGTGTGGCTTTTTACTATAAGGTATGTTATTGATATTTTACCCTGATATTTAAAATATTCTACAAGCTTTAGCTGTGGTTTTTGACATGGTTTAACAGTCTTTTCAGTCTTCATGAATTTCATGTAGTTTAATTGTTCTGAGTTAATGCATCATTTGGTTTACAATTAAAAGGAAAATCATTCCAGGTCCTGCTTCGACGTTGTGTTCTATTACTTCAACATGATCATTGATGGTTAAAATGAAAGGTTGAATCTAGGATCAATTAAATATGCACTAATTTTGAGATTTGTTCTTCCAGGAGATGTTGAAAATGTGTCAGTAGATGAAAATTTAATTTGGTTTCTGGGGCCCCACAAGGCCCAAGACCCTGGCTCCTGGGGAGCTGCACCCCCCAGACCCCCTGCGAATTTTCCTCCGGATTTTACAATTTTCATTTCACAGCCCTGCATAGTGCGGTATGTCTCGATGTCCCAGACATCTTTCTCAGCTTCCCACGCCAAATCTGTCTTCAACAAAATTTCTACCTGTTCACTAGTCCGTCGTTCAATTCGCTTTTAACTTCACAATTCGTCACAAACACAGGTATGTTAATGATTTAATGTTCAGATGAACTTATAGGAGATGATTTAGCAGAATTAATTTTATTTTTTGTTGTGAAATATTATGTTAAAGTACCAGGAGTAACAAGCTAGTCTATCCCCCAAGCCTGCATAATTCCTCATGGCAATGTGTCATGTATAATTGTTGCTGCTCATTTTAGAGCCAGTTTGGACTCCCCTTGTTTCCACTACAGTACTACAACTTTTTATTTCTCCCCGTTCAATCCAAAGCAATATGCATTGAGCATTGAGAAGAAACATTTATTGTAGTACACATTCAGGCTCTCCACGTACATTTTCAAGAGCACATAGTAATAAAATAAAAATATAGAACACAATGGTAAAGTACCCTCAGCCGTATGGCAACAAAAATAGGAAACACAACTCGTGCAGTAGTGCCGATATACTGTCATGGTGGCCAACCCCGAACATAAAATGTGACCTTTTGATCCTGAAAGTAGGCCAAGGTCTGCTACCTTCAATGTCCTGCAAGTTCATTATCCTGAGATGAAATTCTGTAAATGTAACATTGCAACAACAGAGAGTGGATGCAATGAATGCAAGAGTGTGTAGAAAGAATGTGACCTTTTGAACACTTAAAATAGGTTAAAGTTAGCCATCTTTGAAATTGTCCAAGGTCTGTGTCCCAAAAAATGTTCCTTGTGAATTTGAAGACGCTGGCAGTAACAGGACTTGTGCTGATCAAAGACAGACTTACGGATGCAAAGTCTTTGCAATACCCGATGGCCATATCTTTACCTCGGGTAATAATAATACTGATAATAATAATAGCATGTATATGACAACAAGAACCTAAACAATTTTTAATACATTAAGACAAAATAACATTTAAAAAAAATACGTAATTAACACAAAAGGGTTGAGTTCTTCCTCTAAAAACTGTTGAAGTCTAAGGTTCTAAAAACATTCTGCACTCGTGTGCCATTTCAACTTATTATGGAAATTTTGCATAATTTATTACCGCCCTTGAAAAATATAACCTACTTATTTTACAAACACTACCTAATCTAGAGCCTGTGGATCCCCACAGGCAATTTTTTTTGAGTTTTCTTTTGTGTACGGTAGTCAGAAATTTTCAATCTGTTAAACGAGGAACATTTTTCTTTTGTACTGTATTATTGTTGATGCATTTTCATGCAAGGTGACAGTCCGCAGTCTCTGTGCTCATGAGGGACTAAATCTTTCACAGATGTTCAATTTTTGTATAAAGTATGATGTCATAGGTTGCTTAAGCATTTAACTGTTCCTCAAGTTAAAATGCTCTTAAACCAAAATCTTTGTGCTTTTGGATATGATTCAATAAATATTAAATGCCTTTAGATTAATTTTTATACAGATGAAAGGGAATCTCCAAACAAGTAACCTTTTTGCATTTTGGTCATTTGACCCCACACCTGCCCCCTCTCCACTTCTCTTTTCTTTTTAAAAATCTGTTGCACTTTATTTATTCCAAATGTTTTGTCCTTCACAGGCGGAGCAAGGTTTTGGATTTAACAAAGCTGATTGCCTGGACTGTCCCCATCTTCATCCCAAGCTTTCTGCTTGCTCTGGACGTAGCGCCATGAACATCTTCTGCAAATCACAGCCTGTTTCATCTTCTGCCATCATTCCCATACTGCCTCTGCAAACTCCAAACATCCTCAGTTCTTCTGTTAGACCTAAACCTGAAGTTCCTTCCAAAAACATTCTGCCTGAGCTGGCCAAGCTGTCGTCTCCAGTCACATTATGCAGCCCTGCTACCAAACCAGGGCCTACTCCTTCGCTGTCCTCTTGTGAGACTCTGGGCCTGAGGTCTGGTTGCAACAATTCTACTACTGATGCCTCGCTGAACTGTTTCCATCTCCATAATGGCTCAGAGAATTTGAATTGCACCACTCCCATTCACCAGTCCTTGTTGAAGTCTGCTTTCTCTTCCTCTAATTCTATTTCCACAACACCCTCAGACTCTTCTGTTGCATTGCCAGATGAGGTGCGTCAGAGACTGAAGAAACTCTTGGGAAAGTATAATCATGGTGTGTGGGCCCATGCTTTGCCTAAACTCTTCATGGACACATTCAAGGTCCCTTTTCCAGAACATCTTTTGAGTAACCTGTCCCTGTTCTTGGATATATGCTCAATAGACTATCCCATTCCACATGACAAGAACAAGGTAAGTGAATGGAAGGGAATGGAGTGTGGCAAGATAAATGTGATCTAGGGCTGGGCAAAATGACCAAGAATCTTAAGTGGGATTTACAGTGCATCCAGAAAGCATTCACAGTGCTCCACTTTTTGTTATGTTGCAGCCTTATTCCAGAATGGACTAAATTCATTTCCCCCCCTCAAAATGCTACTCACAACATCCTATAATGATGACATGAAAGCTTGTTTTTTTTTTGGGGGGGGGGGGGGGGGGGTTGTTGTGAAATGTTTGCAAATTTATTAAAAAAAAAAAAACTAAGAAATCACATGTACATAAGTATTTGCACCCTTTGCTCAGTACTTTGAGCAAATGCTAGCTATCTATCATGGATAGATAACTTTATCTATCCATGAAGCCAGAGGACACACACCAATTAGCTAAACTGCAGGATTGTCTCACAGACATAAAGACATGGATGACCTCTAATTTCCTGCTTTTAAATTCAGATAAAACTGAAGTTATTGTACTTGGCCCCACAAATCTTAAAAACATGGTGTCTAACCAGATCCTTACTCTGGATGGCATTACCTTGACCTCTAGTAATACTGTGAGAAATCTTGGAGTCATTTTTGATCAGGATATGTCATTCAGTGTGCATATTAAACAAATATGTAGGACTGCTTTTTTGCATTTGCGTAATATCTCTAAAATTAGAAAGGTCTTGTCTCAGAGTGATGCTGAAAAACTAATTCATGCATTTATTTCCTCTAGGCTGGACTATTGTAATTCATTATTATCAGGTTGTCCTAAAAGTTCCCTGAAAAGCCTTCAGTTAATTCAAAATGCTGCAGCTAGAGTACTGACAGGGACTAGAAGGAGAGAGCATATCTCACCCATATTGGCCTCTCTTCATTGGCTTCCTGTTAATTCTAGAATAGAATTTAAAATTCTTCTTCTTACTTATAAGGTTTTGAATAATCAGGTCCCATCTTATCTTAGGGACCTCATAGTACCATATCACCCCAATAGAGCGCTTCGCTCTCAGACTGCAGGCTTACTTGTAGTTCCTAGGGTTTGTAAGAGTAGAATGGGAGGCAGAGCCTTCAGCTTTCAGGCTCCTCTCCTGTGGAACCAGCTCCCAATTCGGATTAGGGAGACAGACACCCTCTCTACTTTTAAGATTAGGCTTAAAACTTTCCTTTTTGCTAAAACGTATAGTTAGGGATGGATCAGGTGACCCTGAACCATCCCTTAGTTATGCTGCTATAGACTTAGACTGCTGGGGGGTTCCCATGATGCACTGAGTGTTTCTTTTTATTCACCTCTTTTTGCTCTGTATGCACCACTCTGCATTTAATCATTAGTGATTGATCTCTGCTCTCTTCCACAGCATGTCTTTTTCCTGATTCTCTCCCCTCAGCCCCAACCAGTCCCAGCAGAAGACTGCCCCTCCCTGAGCCTGGTTCTGCTGGAGGTTTCTTCCTGTTAAAAGGGAGTTTTTCCTTCCCACTGTCGCCAAGTGCTTGCTCACAGGGGGTCGTTTTGACCGTTGGGGTTTTTCCATAATTATTGTATGGCTTTGCCTTACAATATAAAGCGCCTTGGGGCAACTGTTTGTTGTGATTTGGTGCTATATAAATAAAAATGATTTGATTTGATTTTGATTTACTTTGTTGATGCACCTTTGGCAGCAGTTTCAGCCTTGAGTCTTCTTCAATATGATGCCACAAGCTTGACACACATCTCTTGGCAGTTTTGCACATTCCTCTTTGCAGCACCTTTCAGATGCACAGCCATTTGAAGTGGCATGTGTGCCTGTCCCTTCAAACACAGAGAAACTGGGGAGAGCAGACGTTTGCCATTTGATATGCTTATGAATTTTGTGTCATGGATGAACGCTGCCAAAACTGAACATTGATGGGACTAATGTTTTTGGAGAAACTATGGATATTAGCTGACAACACTGACCAATGTATGCTGATAATTACATTCTGGACTCACATGCCAATCCAGCAGGGGGCAGTAAATCATCTATTAAGTGTGGGTGCATGTGATATTTTATTCAGTAAGTTTAATGTAAGTAGATAATATGATGGTAAATATGTTAACAATACATGACACAAAGTGAAAACACTTATTTCCATTGCAGTCAATTTAAAAATCAAATGACAAAATAGAAGTAATAATAAAATGATGATGATCATGTGTGTGTGTATATGATAGCAAAAACTTAATTTATAAATGCATTCAGACAGTAAATTAACATCAATTATGTAATTAACAGGAAATAAAAGGGTTGAGTTCTAAAAACCTGAGGTCTGAGGTTCAAAAAACATTCTGGACTCGCACATCATTCCAAGTCATTATAGAAACTTTGCATAATTTGTTACCACCTTTGAAAAATATCAGATACCTATTTTATAAACACTACCCAATCTAGAGCCTGTGGATCCCCACGAGCAATGCACTAGTTATTGTTCTAATTCTTTCTCCCCCAGTCTGGTGGCTCCATCCTCTGCACATGTACTCAGTCTTGCTTCTACTGACTTGTAGGTACTGCGTCATGGGAAGTGAAATTATGGTCACTCTTCATAAGCATCTTATGTGTCAGGGTCTGTGGGGCTGATCGTCCAGTCACCTGTCAAACATTTTCAGCCAGCAAAATGTGCTTTCATCAGTTGTATCCAAGCTGATGTCCAATGCCATTTCTCACAGTGGTGTCACCCTCAGCTAATGGGATGAGAAAAAGCAAAGGATTGCAACAAAAGCAGGGCTATGGTATGTAAAGTCCTCACATGAGTCATTGCTAGCTTCATGTTGCTCAGGGACTACAGCAGTCTGTTTTCACATCCACAAACTTCACTGGGTGTAAGCTTGAAGTACAACATGGTTTCCAGCAGCTGCCATTGATTCTTGCAGGCTATTTGATTTGGTTGATCATGCTATGCCTTGATGGTGCCCTAGAATGTGGTGATTCTGCACTCCTTTGAGGTCATGTTAAAAGCTGGGGAGTGTCTGAACCTTGGACAGAGGGTAGTGCTCAGTGCTCCTTTTATCTGCTACTGTTTGACTTGGCTAAACGAAGTGAGTGGAAATCTCCAAAAATGTATGGTGAATACAAGTTGGCAGTCATCTTTGGTGACCTTCGTTTTGAGATTGTAGATTGAGTAAATGTAGAAAGTCCTTGTTATGGCATCCTCAGTTGACATGGTTACACATCTGTGACCATGAGCCTGGTTGAAATCCTGTCAAAAACTGAAATTATTCATCCATTTATTTACTTTTCTCCCATTATGGTTCACGGGGGTGAAGCCTATCCCAGTGGTCACTGGATAAGAGGTGGGGTACACCCAAGACGGGCTGCCAGTCTGTCACAGGGCTGATACATTTTGACAGGCCGTCATTCACACTCAAACTATGGTGAAATTAAAGTCTCCGCTTCACCTTACCTGCATGTCTCTGGATGTGGGAGGAAGCCAGTGTATTTGGAGGGAACCCAAGCAAAAACTGAGAGCATGCAAACTCCACACAGGAAGAACTGGGTTGGACGTTAACCCAGGATGTTCCCACTTTGAGGTGTCAGTGCTGCCCATTAAACAATAATAATAAGCCCTAGAGCCTATTTCACCAAACTCACATACCCATACATTATGATTTATCTCTCAGCTTGTACAAGGTCAAAAATGCAAAAGTTTGGATCAGCTAAAAGACAGGTCCTAGCGGATGTTGTGGATGCAAAAAAGTTGAAAGTAAATAATACTTGGTAAAAGTAAATGAGGTTTTTTTTTTTTTTTTTTTTTTTCCCCCAAAAAATGAATTCCGATTTATGTCTTTATTTGCTTCGCGTTTCAGCTGTGGTTAGTTGATATGTGATTGACGTGGATATTTTTGTAGAGGAGACTTCGCTTGACATTTTTGATGTATAATAAGTGTATGTTGGTGTCAGCATTGGTTAGTTATGAGTGTTCAAATGTTCCAAAACAGCGCAAGTCCCCAAATTTGGGGACTCTAGGGTTTAAGAGGTTAATACTGTTAATCCCAATGTAAAGATCCAGGACTGTGTCTTGAAGTATGTTTGTACATGTTGAGTAACTGATGTATTTCAAGTTGACATCCCCCATCCTTTTTTTTTCTCCTCACAGGCAATCCTATATCTTTCTCCCAAAGCAAACACAGTAAATGCAAATGGCCAAGAAACACTGCAGCACAAAAAGAATAACCATCCTAATCGTCTTGAGGTGATTGGCCCGGTGGCTCCTCCCTCTCTGGTTCCACCCCCAGAACAGAACCCCTCTGTACTCGTCAATGATGCCAAGAGCACCACTGCTGCTACTGTCAGGTAGAAGACTTATTTATGCAGAGTGTTAGCATTTTTTTTTTTTTTTGGTCTCAAGATCACTCTGTAGTTATTGTGACCAGTCACCTTTTTTGTGTGTGTTTGCCATGGGGGGGGGGCACCATCAACTCCTCATGCAGCAAAGATTCTGCCCAGCCCCATGTGATAAACCCTGCTGTTGGTCAGCTGGTATCAGCAAGACTGGAAGAAGGAGGCAGGGCTCAGGTCATGGACATCATGGCCCTGGACAAGGTTAAGGTAACGATATTTTTAGAATTTTGGACAGGGGGTTGATGACTGAAAGTAACAATTCAGGAGAGAGTGTGAGTGTGTGTGTGTGTGTGTGTGTGTGTGTGTGTTGGGGGGGCGGGGGGGGGGGGGTCACTGCTTCCTATTTGATCAACAACTTTTTCGATCATGGTGTTGGATTGCTGTCTTAAAGATGGATGATTCTACATTTCTCATTTATTTTTGATGATCCTTGGAAATAGTTGGATCTTTACAAGAAAAGTTTAATTCCCAGTTATTGTTTTGGCAGTCCTTCCTCAATATAAAGTGCCAGTGACACATTTTGTGAAGGTGGCCTCTGTACACCACCACAGTGAAGTTGAAATGAAGCAATCAAGATGTGCTCATAGTGTAGATTGCTACCTTTAAGGTTATAAGTCATTTCTGGGAGCATGCATTGCTGCATTCAGGAAAACCACCTTGGGTCCTGGATGGCAACCACCTAGGCAGAGACAGCTGTTTGATCTGTTGCATGCAGGGGAAGTGGGGGCCTCCCCTTGGCCTTCTCAAACCACTGTGGTTCTCAGCAGTCAGCTACCTATGCTGGATGATGCACAGAGACACATGCCCCATGGCTTGTTTTAATATATTTATTAGAAAACGTCACAGAAATTACAGAATACAACTTCCAGTTACAAAAATTGTTCTCAACATGTTTTTTTTTTTAACATATATAACAAAACCCACCCACATACAAAACCTAAAATAACTACAGAAGAAGAAGGGGGAAAAAAAGGACAAATCTCAAGATGGGTCAGAAAAGAAATCCAAAAAGCATTGCCATTTCATAATGAATTTGTTCGGACAACCACGTCTGGAATAGCGGATTTTCTCCACTTTCAGGAAAGACATAACATCATTAATCCACAGTGTGGGAGAAGGGGACTGAGTGGCTTTCCAATGTAACAACAGATGGCGTCTGGCTATTAATGATGTAAAAGCCAAAACCTCCAATTGGTCAGCTGAGTATTGACGATAGTTATCAGGAAGACCAAAAATTGCCAGATGTGGAGAAACCCCGACGGATTTAGAGAAAACCCTTGAAAGTGTATCAAAATAGGTTTGCCAGAAACGTGTCAGACGGGCAAGAGAAAAAGGTGTGTCAGGTGACACGGCGAGCCGCCACACCTGTCATATGTGTCCGCCACGTCTGGGAATATCCTCGACAACCTAGCCTTGGAGTAATGGCATCTAAAGAGAATTTTGTACTGAATAAGGGTCAGCCGGGCACATATGGAAGCCTTATTAATTCTATGCAGTACTGAATCCCACCAAGCTACATCAAAGATCAATCCCAGCTTATGCTCCCAGGCCTCCTTAGTACTCACGGTAGTGGGTGCCTCATAAGATAAAATAGTATTATAAATCTTGGAAATGAGGGATTTCTGGGAGGGCTTCAAATCGAGAAAGTCGTCACAAATCTGCGTGGGAGGAAAAAGAGGGAATGAGGGAAACAGGGATTTAGCACAGTTCCTTACTTGGAAATATCTAAATAAGTGTGAGGATGGAATGGAATATTCCACAGTAAGGGATGTGAAAGTACAAAAAACACCATCTTTGTAAAGATCCTTAAAACACTTAATGCCCTTATCGTACCACTGGGTAAAAGTAGCATCAGTAAACGCAGGTTTGATCAGATGATTTTTCAATAATGGAGCTAAAGATGAGGGTAATCCTAATTTAAACTGCTTTATGAACTGGGACCATATTTTGAGGGTAGAGCAAACCACCGGGTCAGTAGTAAAGCCAGAGGGGTTGATGGGTAGCAGGCTGGTCAGAAGTGCGGGCAGCGAGGACCGAGGACATGATTGTGCTTCTAAGCGACACCAGGGGACCATCATTGAGTTCGACCAAAATACAATTTTACAAATATTAGCTTCCCAATCATAAAATTGGAAATTAAGTAAAGAGAGGCCCCCATCAAATTTACATCTCTCAAGTACGGTCCGACGAATCCTGGGGACTTTACCTTTCCATAAAAAATCCGAAATAGCCTGATTAACAGTTTTAAAAAATACCTTGGGTAAGAATAATGGCAGACACTGAAACAGAAACAAAAACTTAGGCAAGATGGTCATCTTAATAATATTAATCCTCCCAATCAGAGTGAGAGGAAGGGAGCCCCATCTCTGAAAATCTGCTTTAAGTTCAGACAACGGGGGAGAAATTAGCAGATTGAAGAGATTTCCAGTTTCTAGTTACCACCACCTCCAAATATTTGAACCCAGCAGAGCTCAGCTTAAAAGGAATATCAGACTGTGAAAGCTGTAGCGCTAGATCATTGACCGGGAGACATTCACTCTTGGCGACATTAACCTTGTACCCGGAAAAAGACCCAAACCACTGAAAGAACGAGAGAATAGCCGGGACGGCGTAAACCGGGTCCGACACATACAATAGCAGGTCGTCAGCATATAGTGACAGTTTAAATTCAGTGCGCAGGCGAGTAATACCATTAAAAGCACTAGAGGTCCTTAAGTAGATGGACAGAGGCTCGATTGCGAGTGCGAACAGAAGCGGGGACAAAGGGCAACCTTGTCTACAGCCCCTATTCAGAGGAAACTAGTCAGAGTGAACACCATTGGTGGAGATGCTGGCACATGGTGAAGTGTAAAGAAGGCGTATCCATGATATAAACCCATTACCAAATCCAAATTTGCCGAGAACTGCAAACAAATAATCCCATTCAACCCTATCAAATGCTTTCTCTGCGTCAACCGATATTACGACTTCAGGTGTAGTAGTGTTTCTGATATTAAAAAGCGTGCGGATGTTATAAAAAAGCTGGCGTCCCTTAATAAATCCGGTCTGCTCCTCAGAAATAATAGATGGAAGTACCTTCTCTAAACGAAGAGCAAGAGCTTTTGCTAGAATCTTAATATCCACGTTCATTAGTGAGAGGGGCCTGTACGAAGTACAGAGGTCTGGATCCTTGTCCTTCTTTAGGAGCACACTGATGGAGGCTTGCCTCAGAGTAGGGGGAAGAGACCCATTCGCCAAAGATTCAATGTAGACTGAGTGCAGCAATGGAATAAGTTTAGTGTGAAAGGCCCTATAGAATTCCACTGTAAATCCGTCCGGGCCCGGCGCCTTGTTGTTTTGCATATTTTGTTCTTTACTAGTTAGTGGAAGATCCAATTCATCTAACACAGTCCCCGGGAGACTGGAAATTCAAGATTATTCAAGAAGTTATGCATCTGAGACATGTCTGGTGATAGTTCTGATCTGTACAAAGAGGAATAAAATGATGAGAAAACTGAATTAATGGCTAATGGTTGGTCTTGCAAAACACCAAAGTCATCTTTGACATGAGGAATCAGGCATGAAGAAGCTTGCCGTCGCAGCTGATGTGCGAGCAGTCTTCCTGCTTTGTCACCATACTCATAGTATCTGGATCGAGAATGTAATAGAAGGCGTTCAGCATCACCAGTTGTAAGGAGATCAAACTCAGTCTGCAAGGATACTCTGTTTTTAGCAAGATCGTCAGACGGGGCCACCGCAAGCTGGCGATCTATGTCAGCCAGGTCAGTGGTGAGCTTCTAAATTTTAGACATTCTAGCCTTTTTTAAATGAGCAGAATAAGAGATGATCTGACCGCGTAGATAAGCTTTCAAGGACTCCCAAAGCAGTGAGCTGGAAATTGGGTCAGTATCAGGCTGATTGAGGGCAATGAAATCATCTATCGAAGCTGTAATAAAAGTCTGAAATTTTACATCTGATAAAAGTGCTGAATTAAACCTCCATTGGGTCGGATAGCGAGGTCCAGGCAAAAGTGGAATGTCCAAAGACACCGGTGCATGATCTGAAACAACAATAGGATGATACGAAACACTTGTCACCTTGGAAATGAATTTAGTATCAATAAAAAAATAATCGATGCGGGAAAATGACTGATGTACTCGAGAGTAAAAAGAATATTGCCTAGCATTTGGGTTGTAAAACCTCCAGGGGTCAACATAACTATTGTTAGAGAAGAAATTGCAAAGGGCTTTGGACATGAGAGACTGAGTAGAGCCTGATCTAGAACGGTCAAGTCCAGGATCAATTACACAATTCATGTCCCCAGCAAGAATTTAAAAAATTAGTATTCAGGGATGGGAGGCTTTCAAACAGCTTATTCATAAATTGAGGGTTATCAAAATTCAGCGCATATACATTAACCAATAGGACAGGAACATGAAACAAGGTACCAGAAACAATCAGGAACCTGCCATCACTATCAGAAGAGACCCTAGATACTGTAAATTGAAGTGATTTACTAACCAAAATAGCAACCCCTCTGGCTTTAGAGTTAAAATTCGAGTGGAACACATCAGAGATCCAGGGGCACTTCAGTCTAACCTGATCCCTAGTCCTCATGTGGGTCTCCTGCAAAAAAACAATATCAGGTTTGAGACGTTTCAAATGGGAGAAGACTCTGGATCTCTTAATGGAGCCCCCCAGACCCTTAATATTCCAACTAATAAATCTCACAGGTGAGGCAGAGGAGTTGGCCATGCAAAATCAAGCATTATAAATTTGTTGTCCAAACTGGGGCACCCACTTGACCATTTGCCCAGACACAGTCGGAAGTAGAGGAAAGGGGGAAGAGAGGAAAAAAAGGGAGAGGAAGGGAAAAAAAAAAAATGCCCCCACCCTCACACACACCAACACCCACCCCCCACCCTCACACACATAACCACCCAACGAACAACAAACCCCCGTAGCGCTTACCACTACCCCAACCCAAACTGAAGGGGCACCCAGTGCCAACTCCAAATGGAGTCAAAACCCAAAAAGAGAAACTCAGGGCTATGGACTGAAAAGTGAACGTCTAACCTACAACTACAGCTCAAATGCAACATAAGCTCCCGCCAAACAGCATAAATAGAAAAACAAACTAAAAGCAGCAGGGTATAAAATATCCTACCATTATTAACACCACTATGTGACATTGTGTTAGATACAAAAACAAAATAGTATCAATATTATAATCAGACAAACAATTATAATAAACAAACAATTATAACAAAATTAAAAAAGGAAATCAGAAAGTGACAATGACTTAACCAGGGGCCTCCAAAGCACTACAAAGTGCAACAATGTATATCAACAATTTACAGATTAAAAGGACTGACTTCAGATTGTCACACACATGAACATTAGTAAAAAAAAAAAAAGGGAGAGCCCCTGGAATAATGACAAAAACGTAAAGATGCATACCTTTATGCACAGGACAACAAAGACCAAAAATCTGCCTCACTTTTTTAAAGTTTCAACAAACACTGCAGCCTCAGCAGGAGAAGTGAATTCCTTCGTGTGGCCCTCGCTGGTGATCCTCAGGCGCGCTGGATATACCATACCAAAATGAATGTTCGGAATCTCCCTAAGCTGACGTCGAACACTGTTGAAGGCGGCCCGGGCCCGAGCCGTCCGTGATGTCAGATCCGGAAATACAGAGATGTCCATGCCCATAACCTTGATCCGCTGCTGAACCCTGGCGCGTTGCAAAATATCGACACAGTCCGCATAATAGTGAAGGCGAGCTATTATGGGGCGAGGTCGCTCCCCGGCCCTCGGTTTGGGCTGTAAGGAGCGGTGAGCCCGGTCCACCACGGGTTCCTTGTCCAGTGTAAAAGCCTGCTTCAGCAGCCTGGAGATTGTAGTAGCGTTGATTGAGTCCTTAAAGTCCTCATCCACCCCGAGAATCCTAATATTATTACGGCGGGACCTCGCCTCCAAATCCTCACACTTATTTTCAAGGGCTGCAATTTGGGAAGATAATTTGCCCACTGTATTTTGAAGTGAAGTGATGTCATCAGTACAAGTAGACAAAGCGCCCTCCATGTCAGTCACAGTGTTTTTCAGCTCGCTCATCTCCGTATTGGTAGCCGCTAAGCTAGCGCTCAATTCCGTTTTCACAGACTGAAGCTCTGACTTAATGGAAGTTAAATTTTCCGACATAGCAGAGTGGAGTTCAGTCTTGAAAAGGTCTCTCATTTCTTCTCGTAGAGCAACAAGTAAATCCGCCTTAAACTCAGCAGGAGTGAGAATAGGCATAGCCGAGGTCCCGCTCGAGGCAGGTGTGTGAGACTCACCAGAGTCCGAGGATGAGGCGGAGGCAGCAGGCCGCACCGATGGAGCAGCCGAGCTGCTCGTAGATTTAGATTTCGTAGGCATCTCAAACGTGAAAATGATCAAGATTTAAGTTTAAAAAGAAATATATCCACACAAAGTCAGTACAGATACCCTGAAGGGCTATTTTAGTGAGTTTAGCAGGAGCCCCAAGAAAAACGTCTCTCCATCAGTCACCAGACCAAAACTCCGACACATGCCCCATGGCTAAAGTGTTGAAGCTCATATTCCCTCACAATGAAAGTGATACTCTTCATTTTAGTTTTCTGAAGTAATCACTCATTTGATAGTCTTTCCTGCAGTGCCCAAGAATCCCCCAAAGAGACCTAATACCATAGGTCACTGGTTAGCTTCCAAGTTGCACAACCATACAGTAAGATGAGTTGCACCATGACTCTAAAGACTTGGACTTTTATTTTCCTGCAAAGATGTCACCATCACCAGAAACCTCTGTCTAGGGACCTCTGACTCCTCTCCATACCCATGGTATCTTTGTATAGGCTACCTATGATATCCAGGAATGTCTTGGGGATCCCACTAATTCTCAGAATGTCGCACACAGCATTCTGATTAACTGAATCAAATGCTTTGTGAAAATCAACATAGGCTGTCAAGAACCATTGCTGATATTCACACTTGATGATAGACATCTCAGGCATGAAGCCAGACTGTTTCAGATGCTGAGCAATCAATCAATCAATCAACTTTTTTCTTATATAGCGCCAGATCACAACAAACAGTTGCCCCAAGGCGCTCCATATTGCAAGGCAAGGCCATACAATAACCATGAAAAACCCCAACGGTCAAAACGACCCCCTATGAGCAAGCACTTGGCCACAGTGGGAAGGAAAAACTCCCTTTTAACAGGAAGAAACCTCCAGCAGAACCAGGCTCAGGGAGGGGCAGTCTTCTGCTGAGACTGGTTGGGGCTGAGGGAAAGAACCAGGAAAAAGACATGCCGAGAAGGGGGGCAGAGATCGATCACTAATGATTAAATGCAGAGTGATGCATACGGAGCAAAAAAAAGAAAGAAACAGTGCATCATGGGAACCCCCCCACAGTCTACGTCTAAAGCAACATAACCAAGGGATGGTCCAGGGTCACCCGATCCAGCCCTAACTATAAGCCTTAGCGAAAAGGAAAGTTTTAAGCCTAATCTTAAAAGTAGAGAGGGTATCTGTCTCCCTGATCTGAATTGGGAGCTGGTTCCACAGGAGAGGAGCCTGAAAGCTAAAGGCTCTGCCTCCCATTCTACTCTTACAAACCCTAGGAACTACAAGTAAGCCTGCAGTCTGAGAGCGAAGCGCTCTAATGGGGTAATATGGTACTACGAGGTCCCTAAGATAGGATGGGACCTGATTATTCAAAACCTTATAAGTAAGAAGAAGAATTTTAAATTCTATTCTAGAATTAACAGGAAGCCAATGAAGAGAGGCCAACACGGGTGAGATATGCTCTCTCCTGCTAGTCCCCGTCAGTACTCTAGCTGCAGCATTCTGAACCAACTGAAGGCTTTTTAGGGAACTTTTAGGACAACCTGATAAGCAACCTGAGCAGCAAGAAGTTGGGACTGAATTCGATTAAGTATTATCCTTGAAAGTTCTTTCTCCACCATTGTAGTAATACCGTTTACCTCTTGCAGTCCATGTGATTTGACTGACCATGCTGGAAGAAGACTAGTGAGGGAAGCTAACAAGACACCTAGACAGTTCTGAAGGCATTATAGGCTTCGGTGGTTGTGGTTGGACAAAGTGTGCATAGTGTATCTGTAAGTGATACACATAACTCACTACTTTAAAAAAAAAAAAAAAAAAAAAATACAGTACTTCTTTACTCTATGGGAAGTAATTTGTTACATTACTCAAGTGTTTATTGCTAAACCACAAACCTTATTGCACTGCACACGTTACAAATTCCAGTTATTGTTTGTGTCTGTGTCCCGCTCTCTCTGCCTCTCCCTGTCTGTATGAATCAAACTTTAATTTTCTTTCATGTTTAAGCAAAGCATGGCTGTGTTATGTAATTATCGATAAGACCTACCAAAGTTTTCAGCACAGAAATCTGACAACAGTACTACTAATTACCTGTGTATACACACGCACACACTTGGGATATTTGTAGAAAGGTCATTAAAGCAAATTACATCTATAAAAAGTCACTAACAGGTTAACTTACATTTGCAGCAGGACGAGAGGAAAATGAACTGATCCACATGTTTTGCTGTTGCATTATACACCTTTGTTTTCTTTGAATCCTGCACAGTCACCCTGAGTATGAAAGACTGACAACCCTGGTGGACTCTTAAGAGTTCAACCTTGTCTTCTTCACCTGTTCTGTGTCAGAAGTATGTTGTAACAGTGAACAAAGTTACTGGCTAGCCAGTAGAGCTCACATGCTGCATGACATTGTGACATAATAAGCATGCAGGGGAATCCAGTAATCCTTGCGTGCGCTCTTAAGAACTGTGATTACTGAATTTTGAATAGTAATGTTATATTACTGCGCTACCAACAAATGTATTTTGATTTGACTTTATAACGCTTTACATCCATTTATATTAAACTTGAGGGGCAGTATCATAAAAATGTTGCTCATTCTCTGTTGTTGCTCATATTGATGCTCGTTCTCTGAGATGTGCAATGTTAGGGCCCCTTCACACATAGCACAAATAAGTACGAATTTTCAATTTATTTTCATTTATACAGCACCAAATCACAACAAAGTTGCTTCAAGGCGCTTCACGCAAATAAGGTCTAACCTTACCAACCCCCAGAGCAAGCACACAGGCAACAGTGGTAAGGAAAAACTTCCTCTAAGGAAGAAACCTCAAGCAGACCAGACTCGAAGGGGTGACCCTCTGCTTGGGCGAAAATCAGGGCGAATCACAGTGAAACAGCCCGAATGAGTGAACCACAAAAACATTGAGCCGACATCAAAATCACAGTTTGTGCACAAGTACAGTGCGAGCTGCTGAAACGTGTTTTGTTTTTTCCTCTCCACATCGCGCTGCTGCTGTGGAGAAAAAAAAATGAGGACCACACACCATATAAAACACCACAATTTCCAATATTTAAACCCTTTTATTGAGTGGACAAGACAAGTCCACTTGCAAGGGGGTGAAACGTGCACGGAACAAGTATTGCGGGGGAGCACGCGAAACACATGCACGCCACAAATATTGCTGGGGGAGGGGGGGCGCATGAAACATGCACACTACGTGTTGCGGGGGGGGCGTTAAACACACACCACGTGTGTTGCTTGGCAGCACCACAGTCGTGGGGCCACTTAAACAAATTTCACAGCCAGCTCGAAAGTGGTCACCTGCTCACAATTTTCATCCTGACTGCACGAATGGCACCACATTTCCGAAGTGCTCCGCAAATGGTATTGGGTGGTCGCGTGTGGTACCTGGAATTTGGCCGAAACCTGCCGAGAGAGGGATCGAACGGGCACTCACAGGGCACTTTGTCTTTCGGCCACTGGTGTGCATGAATGGTTGTGGCGACAGATGTACGAAGCATTAGGAGGTGGCTCTGATTTTTCATGAATGGCATGCAATTTCTCCTTCGTGTGCTAGTCGGGTTCAGTCGGCTGAGAAGCTCGGGAAGCACTCGTGCTCAGCAGTCGTGCTATGTGTGAAAGGGCCCTTATGGTAAATTTTTGAAATGTTATCAAGCTGAAAGGCCAAAATAATATTTAGTAAAAATGTTAACTATTCACCATATTAATACGCTATGAACAATGTTTTTTTTTTTTTTGGTAAAAACTGCTCTCCAAAAGCATGATGTGTTTGTTTTTTCATTTATCTTTGATGTCTTTTTAATAGAATGCAGTGGGCCCCAAACCTGGGGTCTAAAGTTGCACCCTAGGCTCTATAGTTATCCATCCAGAGCTGGCATTGTATCCGAGGGCTCTCTTCATGATGATGATTGTTCCCTTAATTGCAGACAACTGCACCTCGTGTACTTGGGTGAACGGGGATTGCCTCAAGGTATTTCTTCAGGTTCTTCTTCATCAGGCCTGTTGCCCCCACCACAACTGGGATAATATTGATGTCTTTCAATGACCATGTTGTTCGTAGATAATTTTTCAGCTCTTGGTATTTTGTGATCTTTCCCCATCGATGATTTTTGGCTGTTTTCTCTTGCTTGTTCCAGATGATAATATCAGGTTTGATTCCACCTCTTTCGATATGTCTTCCTGCTGGGATCTCTTTGTTGTAGAAGACAGTTACTTTTCCGTTGGATGAGACTGGTGCTAGCTTGTGCTCCCAGACGTTTTCTTTGACTTCCATCTCCAGTTCCTTGCATACTTTCCAGTAGAGATATTGACAGATCTTGTTGTGTCTGGATGTATAAAGTCTGTCTGCCATGAGGATCTGGCATGCTGATGTTAGATGGTTTATACTCTCAACAGCTGTATGACAGAATCGGCATTTATCATTTTGTGAGATCCCTGCCATTTGTTAGAAGTCTCTGATCTTGTGCTCCAATCAGAATTCTTTCTCCATCAAAACCAAGTTCTCCATTTTTTTAGCCAGTGCATTGATCCAACTTTGTCAGTGTATTCCTTTTCGAGTTCTTGGAATCGTCCGGCCCTTTTGTGCTGTTTCCATCTTTCCACTCGGTGTTTTCCTTCCCTTTTGCTGTATTGTTCTGTCTTGCAAGTTTTGTTGCAGGCATCAGGCTGTTGCTTTCTCTCTCTTGTAGAAGTTTTCCACCAAAGTTTTTTGCCAGTTTGGTGATTGAGGTCTGTTCAGATAAGGTCTTCTCGTGGTGTTGTGCGACCTTTTTCATGATTTCTTCTTCAGGGCTCTTTAAGTACTGTCCAATACTTATTATCGATGCTCTGTAGGCCTGGTTGATTTCAGTGAGACCCAGACCGCCTTCTTTGCGAGGGAGATATATTCTGTCCATGCACTGATTTCTATATGTGACTTTATGGAGGATGAGCATCTTCCTGGTTTTTGTGTCCAACTTATTAAGCTCACGCTGTGGCCAGTCTACTATACCAAACCCATAGGTCACCACTGGTATTGCAAACTGGTTTATGGCTGTGATCTTGTTCTTTGGTGTCAACTCTGTTTTGCAGATCTTTTTTAAGTGGTTTAGGTATTCTTGTGTTGTTTTTGTTCTCATTTTCTTTGTTTGTTCAGTTCTCAAGTATTTGTATGTGGAGTTTACAGCCAGATCTTCAATGTAGCTCCCTTCATCCAATTGTATGTTTTCGGTTTTTGTCTTTTTACCTTTTTTGATTGTGCATTTATCTAGTCCAAATTCCATACGAATGTCTGTGGAGAACTTATGGACAGTTTCCACGAGCTGACTGAGTCCCTCTTTTTGTGTTGACATAGATTTTCAAATCATCCATGAACAGCAGATGGTTCACAAGTTTTTGATTTTTCCTTCCTCTGTCTCTACTTAAGTCATACCCGATGTCATGCTCCTTCAGGATTTTGCTGAGCGGGTCTATGATTAAGCAGAATAAAAGTGGCGAAAGGCTGTCTCCCTAAAATATTCCTCTCTGAACTCGTACGTCTGGGATTGTTATTTGTCCCTCTGTGTGATTGAGGATGATGGCGGCGTTCCAGTTGTTCATTTGTGCTCTCAGGAAAGATCTTATTTCCTCATTGATGTTGTAGAGTTCTAAGCACCTCATGATCCAGGAGTGTGGCACGCTGTCAAATGCCTTTTTGTAATCATTCCAAGCCATGCTGAGTTTCCTCCTCCTTTTTTTGGAATCCTCCAGGATAGCTTTGTCTATCAGTAACTGGTCTTTAGCTCCTAATCTTTTTCTGGAACAACTTTTCTGTTCATTTTCCAGGTAGCCACCAGTGTCTAGATGTTTGTAAATGGCATCTGCTATGATTCCTGTCAGCCATTTATATGATGTTGTGAGGCAGCAGATGGGTCTGTACTTGTTGGGAAGCTGTGTTTCCGTGGTCTTT
The DNA here is from genome assembly GCF_902500255.1 of Thalassophryne amazonica. Taxonomy (NCBI): domain Eukaryota; kingdom Metazoa; phylum Chordata; class Actinopteri; order Batrachoidiformes; family Batrachoididae; genus Thalassophryne; species Thalassophryne amazonica. Next base: position 52,294,066 of record NC_047117.1, read on the forward strand.
GGAAGTAGGCTTGTGTTCCTAGTCGTTAGCCAGTCTGGTGTGTCCTCTTCTCCGTTCAATATTTTAGTGAAAGCCACAGCATAATGGTGGTGCAGTATTCACTCATTTTATTTCTGATCTCCTCTTCAGTGATTATAATTGCTGGCATTTGCTGTTTGTCTTTGTTTTTCTGTTTTATTTTTTCAATCCACTTGGCCTCTTGGTGTTGTTTTGGGTCTTCAAAGGGTGGTCTCCAGAATCTTTAAATTTCTTCTCTCTCGGGTGGCTGTTGTACTTCTATTGTGTCACTGACCAACTTCCGGTACACTAGCCTGGGTTTTTTTTGAAAATTGCTTGTTTATCTGTTTTGTTTGTATTTTCTTATCTTTGTTCCTAATCTGTGCTGCAAAAGCTTTCACTAATGCTGTGTTTACACATAACGATGACAAGTCACGAATGCCACAAAGTACACATTCTTGGCCGCTGATCACGAATGTGATGATTCGGGGCAGAGGCGTCAGGTGTCCTCAGGAACTGCTGCAACCTGTTACCACACGTTACGATTAAATGGCACGTTGCCGGAGAATTATCAGGAACCATTACGCACGGTCAAGAATAGTGTTCCGAGTTGTTACGCGCTATTGCGCGTAACAGCGCATTAAGTTCTGTCACGTTGTGAACGAGGTGAATTGTCTCCACACACCCACCCACACCCACCCATATTCATCCAACCGAATTCAGATCGCTCCAGTTTTTCAGAAGAACTTTGTGACTGCATGCGTAGTTGGGCTCTGTGCCATGGAGTGGCGCAGAGAGGTGGAGGAGGAGACGGACAGAGCCAGATGTGTGGCTTCATGCGGTTCTCGTCTCGTGCATCTTCCCAAACATCAGGCGCATGCAGCAGGTGGAACACCTGCAGGAGCGCGCTGAAGAGCACTGAAATAAGACTTTTAGCCGACTTGGTGTCAGCAATCAAACTGAATGCGGTACAGCAGGGTTTAATTGTGCGCGCGGTTCTTCCTCCGCCGGACTGGAGGAGGTGCAGAGATGTCTGGCTGCATGTGAGTCTCCTCTCGCTCCTCTGGTTCCTCTGGTTGACTCGTTCTCCCGCTCATCGGTTACAACAGCAGGTGGAACACCTGCAGGAGTGTCCTGAGGAGCTTCAGCAGGAACTGTGGAACGACATTTGGAGCCGAGTTTAATTGTGCGCACGTGACAGAAAACTGACTCGTCGTGGCGCGCAGTGAAATGTGACGCCGCGTTACAAGTCATGTCAAAACTTGACAGTTTCCGTGTCACTTCGTAATAACGCGTGACACTTTGGGCTCCAAGAACCATCACAGGAACCACTACGAACATTGTCACGTTCTATTAAGGATCAATACTCATCAAGACGGATCAGTACGCTCAGTTGCGACCTGCACGACGTGAGACGAAATGAGGGTGGTGTGTGACATTCGTGGAAGATTTTTTTGACAGGCAGAAACATGCTCCACGAATATCAAGAATATCACACACCAACACGCACTATTAAGAAACCTATTCAGATGCATTGTCACATTAAGAATGTCAGGAATGTGTCACGAATGACAGAAAAATGATATTCGTAACGTGTCTTGCTTATGTATAAACGCACCTTAAGGCTTAATGTTCAGCCAGTTTCTAAATAGGAAGCCAGACCTCAAATGTTTCACATTAACGCTTAATGTTTTATGTAATATGCTATAACAGTAAAACGGACTACTGCCCAGTTATTTAACATGATTAATCTCAGAATTCAATACATGGGTTGAATAATTGGTTCATTTGCTCATATTGTAGTTTCATCCTAGATTGAGGTGACCTCTTTCTAGAGGTCCTGATCCAACCGTACAGTGTTTCAGTGTTTTTAATTGCAGAATGGTTTCTTTCAGGTGTACAATGTGGACGACTGCTTTTCTTTGGAGACCAGGGCAGCCCATCTTTGGGAGCTGTGCCAAGATGTCCTCTCTCTATCCGTCCAGGCTACCAATGGTAATCTTGCATCTTGTTGCGAACAAAACCACAAAATGTTTCATAACCGTATAGAAGTGGATTGAGGTTATTTACCTCTGAACCTAAAGTAGGGCTGGGCGATATGATGAAAATATAATCATGTCATTGTGCTGGCATCAGTCTGTGATCCAAGGCATTTAACTGCACACCAGGAGCAACCTTGTTCAAAAATTGGTGTCCAGATTTTGTCAGATCACCTGCTGCAATCTACCAATCTCCCCTCTGGAAGGATTGTAAAGAAAGGAACGGCAGATGCAACTCAAATTTTCTGATGTTTATTTTCTTCACACACACTGTGTGCGCACATGCAGTAAATGCACATACAGCCGAGCTTGGAAGCCTGTTAACAGATCACACTTTGCTGGATCATAAGTTTGTTCACCAGCCAGAAAAATATTCATCCAATCAAACTTAACATTAGTTAATTTTGCAAACTGACAGCGCGTGCAAGTTCTGACAGTTAACCTAAAACTTGGGGTATCAGACCCATTATAACACCTGCCTCCTTTTGCCAACTGTGCGCACTTCATTTCTATAGTCTCAGCCACTTTTATAAATAAGATAACACACCCACATAACTACACACATTGTGCGAGAATTATACTACACTAACTTCATTCATTGGAAAATTCTACAATTGGTTTACATCAGTATAGTGATTCTTATCCTTAACAATTCACAAATGATTTAAAAACTTTTAAAAAAATCTATATTTAAAATGGCTCCGTTATTGTTGCCGTTGCACATCCTTTTTGGCTTCAGTTTTTGGGGATTGTCTGACCAACTATCTGCGGCCCCTAGACCCAAAAAGAACAATCCTTTATAGTTGCAGCAGATAAGAGAATATTTACAGAGGAATCCTGCAAATTCTGATACAAGCATCAAATTTGGCACAAGTACGCCTTTGACTTTACTGTTTTGAAGAAGAAAAAAAAAAAAACGATTGGCCACTTGAATTTTCAGCAGGCAGCCAGGTAGGGGTCAAAATTTAAAGATGCTATAATCAGATTGAAACCTACACCACATTATTTGTCTGACAAAGATTCCAAAAAGGTTTAGTTTGTACTATCTATGACTGAATGTTATGGGGTAAAAACAGCAAGAATGGTGACAAAGGTCAATTTCAGTTTGTACAGAGGTCAAAAGTTGAAGTTGCTTCAGTTGTGGTAAAAAGTGATGCAAAGCCATTAAAATATGTCAATCGTGACTGTGAGTCACTTTTGTGCACATTAAAGTCACTAAGGTGGGATCTTGTCTTGTTGCAGTCAAGAAACGAGAATCGTCCTCCGTTCCGTTGGCACAGCTCCAAACGCTGCACGGCTCTCTGCTGAGACACAGTCCAGTCGGAATTAATAACTAAAAAGAATTGCCGCTTTAAATAAAATGACACCTCTTTCCAAACGCTGTAATACAGAAAATAAACTACAGTCAACTAAAACGTTTTTTTTCTTCCCAAAATGAGACGTCCTGCATTCTTTATGAATTAAACTGATGCTGACGTGAAGCACAGCCAGCTGCAAGAGTTCAGCTCAGAGGTATGGAAAGACATTCATGCCAGTAATGTCTGAAAGGAAATGTTTTTGACAAAAAAAACTACAGATTTTTTTTTTCTATTTATATTCAGAGATCAAGGAGCCACCACGTAGAGTTTATTTAGGTCCAGAGTTTTTTAAATGCGCGGGAAGTTGCAAGAAACGAAGACGAACAAGACGCAAATCTAACAGAACGCTTTGAAATTCGAATTGAAAAATGTTTGAACTACATCCTCCCAATCCCGGACAACAACCAGGAAAGAGTTTTGCTAAAGGAATTGGCCAGAAGAGGAAGCTTAGTGATGATGAGTTAAGGGAGAGAGACAGGCTGTATGAAAGAAACAAGAGGAAGAGAGGTTTTGTCCTGACCTGGCCACAGAAATGGCCGTGGCTTGGTCATGACCAAGAAAAGAATGAGGTTTTCTGCCAAATCTGCAGGGCCTATCCGTCATATGCTGACAAGTAAGTAAAGTATATGCTTGGTCCTGGGAGACCCTGGCTGTTTTGAAGCTAGTTTAAAAGTCTAACCAGCTTGCCTTTGTGGAAACCCCACGGTGACAACATTAGCAAAGGAGCCGAGCCTATTTATTTATTTATTTTTTTCCATTTTTAGATCTATAACTCCAATCCAGACAAGGCATACTTTTTAGTTTTGATATGAACCTACATCTGTATTTTACATTTCTGACTGAGTTAGCCAATGCTGAGGGTTGCTTAAAAAATGCCCTCTAAATTTTATGGGAGTCATTTGAGAATACCCTCTGAAAAAAATCTTTTTTTTTTTTCTTTTTTTTTTTTTTTTCAACTTCATGATCCATAGACTATTTTATGTTTGTTTTTCTGGATTGGTTTATATTATATAGGCAGATTTCAAGGTGGAATATCATGAGCTCTCGTGCGCAAAACCATGGGCCAGTGCTCCTACACTGTGGGCCACTAACTTCTAAATTCTACTGCCCTGTGGGCCAGTGGGGCAAATTGGTTTATGTCAAGCCCTGATTCAGCCCAATGTCAGGGTGCTGCCATACAAGGCACTCACTACACTCCGGGAGCGACTAGGAGATTAAGGACCTTGCCCAAGGGCCCTTAGTGATCTTCCAGTCAGGCTGGGATTTGAACCATGTCTAAGGAGTGTTTGTTCTGAATTTGGTGCTTGTATCACCATTTGAAGGATTGTTTATCTGCTGCACGATTTGTCTTTTCAGGTCATAAAAAAATTTGAACTCACTTTTTCACAGTATTGGGGATTTAAGCCAAAGCAGACAGCAAGGGACTGAGTAAGATGTGTGGCCAAATAGCAGGTAATGCTGGCCGGCAGGCAAATCGATGCACAGCTGAGCAGAGCAAGAATGGCTGAGGAGTTCAGTAGTATGGTTTTAATACACACACGTCTACTTTCCTGAATCCAGGGAAAGGAGCTTCCACAGCTGCTGAAGATGAACCCATGAACACTGTGGCTAATGGCTTTAGGTTCCTGGTATCATGGATGCAGTTTTATGAAAAGCTATTGGAGGAAAATGAACAGCAAATGCAGGGATGCTTATTTGCCGTCTTTGGATGGTTTTCCGTCTTTTTGTAAATTCTTGCCGTCTAAAAGAAATGCAGGGCTGTGAAAAATCCATGGATCTGTGAAATTGCGGATTTCATCATGGGGGGGAGGTGTTAGTGTTTTACTCTATAATCATGATTGTCACTGAGTTTTTAAAATGTCTATCGCAAAGTGTTCTTTTATAACCCTGGCTGTTGCGACAGTTATTGTAAAGTGAGACTGGTTGGTTGCTGCGGCGACGCTGTGTGTCTCCTGCATGAAGCTTTAGCTAAAGGTAGCATGTGGACATCGCAAACCTTTAGAGCGCTAAAGTTTTTAAAAGAAGACTTGTGCAGCATGTCTCTGTCATGGACCGACGTTGGACAGAGAGAAGATGGCGAGAAAGACTTTGAAAAAAGGACAAGAATCCGTGGAATTGTCGCTGGCTTCATCAGCACACCTGAAAGATAAAAGAAACGGGAAAAGTGAACTGTGCCCTCAAGAAACACGGTAAGAATTTTTCTCTCTGGAAAATAAACATTGTGCTGTTCAAACAGGATTTTAGAAAAGATTATGTGACTTTTTTCATTAATCTAGACTTTCTTTCATTGGCTTTGAATGGATTTCGGGTGCATGAATTTACACAAGAGTGTAAATGAGTTTTTATTAATGTAGACGTTTTTCATAGGAAAAAGACACAGTGGCTTTGAGTGGATTTACAGGACTTTACACAAGAATATGTGGCTTTTTTACTATAAGGTATGTTAATCAAGGTATGTCAAGCAATAAATAAATTTCTGTATAAAATAAAAAATAAATTCAGGTTCAGATTCTTAGAGGTGTTTGGGCTCAGACTGAGATGGATAATTTAAACAAATTTAACATTTTATTGTTGTGCATTTAATAGTAATCGAGTGGCTTCAGTGTTATGGTATATTATATCTCTTTACCTAGTCTGAAAGCAGTTAAGATATTTATAACATTTTAGTTGAGAGTTATGATTTTTAATTGCCTAGTTTTTGAGCCCAATCACAAACAAACTAAAGTTTTCATGAAGATTTAGCTATATTTGTAAACTGTTGTGTTGTTATATTCTGTACATGTTCCTGGATGGCACAACATGCATTCAAAAGCCACATGTTGTGCCATATTGCATGAGATCACACGAGAAATTTAACAGCTGTTTCAGGTCCAAATTTAGTCCAAAGAAAGCACCAGAATGCACCACAGGGCACTTGTATTCTCAATAACACCCCCCCCCCCCCCCCCCCAGCTTTCCAAATGCCTATAGCATTCGGGGTAATTTTTGCTGTCTTGAATATTACAGATGAATCACATTGCTGTCTCTTTTTTTCTTTTCTTTTTTTTTTTATCCTAAGCATCCATGCAAATGGTAAAAAAAAAAAAAAAATGTGGTGACAACCTCCGTACAGTGGGACAAATGATGAATGTCATGTGATATACAATTCACCAATCAAATGACAGGGACCTGTTTATAACATATGAGCATGTATAATTCCACCACATTGTCAGAGTGGCACAATAACACATTAAAGGCACCTTGACACTTGCACGCATTTAAACCCGCACTGTTGCGCCATTCATTGTGCCAACATAACCCACTTTGTCCTGCTGGATGCTGCACATTGTGCCGCTGGACGCTGTTATGTAAAATAATTATTTCATAGCGGATTGATCATTTGCTGTCAGAACTTGGCTAATGAAACCACCTCCAATCACAGAGGAATTTTCTACAGCTGCAACTGTTCTTGTTGCACTTTGTGATATGGAGAACGCATTTGGAATAGTCTGGAAGGTAATTATTTATATTTGTATTGTAATGGCTTGGTAAAACAGTGCCATTTTCATTCCTTCTTATGAGTAGCTGTAAAACGTTAAATATAGATTTAACATCATCGTTCACGTGTGCTGTGCTGATGCAATGACTCGCAGTGACAGTGTTTTTGAATTGTTTGCACAATGTTCACGTGTAGTTCACAAAATTAACGTGTGCCAGAGATTTTGAACTTTTCAAAATTTTCTTTGCGAACTTGCACACAGTTTACGAGTTTACTCTCTGGCACTGCGTGGATCAAATTTGTGCAAGTGTCAAGGTACAGTAAGTTGGAAAGAGCACTTTTCCATTATGACAGTACTGCAATGGGTTTCTTTCTTTCTTTTGCGCTCTGCGTGGTAAATTGTGGGTTCCCTTTAGCCAAAGTCCAGTTGTCATTTTACTTCCAGTCTGATTTTCACCTGTTTGGTGTGAAAGACTAAATCTTTAAGATCAGACTGTTTTTCGTGGATTTGACTCACATAGGGACCCAAAAGGAACGTGTGAATACTTATTTTAGTTCATGGGCCGAGCAGGTTTTTGGTACCACTTAATGTGACTAAATGACACTTAGAATCCAGCCTCAGTGTATCATGGCCTACACAAAAATGTATGATGGCCATCCCAGGGTGGTAGCTGTAGCCAGGTCAGGGTCAATGAAAAATTACACAGAGGTCAAAATTTATAAATGCTTCAATCACACTGAAAACTATACTGCATTATTTGTCTGATCATAATAACTCCAAAAACGTAAGGTCTGGACTGTCTGTGATGGAATGTTCTGGCGTTGCGGGGTAAAAACTGCAAAAATGGTGGCAAAGGTCAATTTCAGTTTGTACAGGGTCAAAAGTTAAAGTTGCTCCAATTTCAGTAGAAAATGATGCAAATTATTGTTTGGGTTGATAGGGTTCTAAAGAATAGTTTGCACCATCTGTCGTGCTTAGTTATCACTTTGCAGGGTAACATGTCACCTGTCATAAGATCCAGTGGACATCGACCTTGTTTGACCTTTACTTCGGCCTCTAGGCCCACCGGAGGAGACATCCAGGACCGTGGTTGTGTAAATGTATCAGGCCACTTAAAAAGGTAATAATTGGAGAAGAACTTGAAGAGATAAAACAGTCTCTGAACTTTATGTCAGAAGAGCTGAGTGGTGTGGTTAAAAAACAATGAATTACTGGGTTTGTTGAGGGAGGTATGTGAGCTGAGGAAAATGCTGCAGGAAAAAGACAACAAAATTAGATTTTTGGAAAAACGGGTGGACGAGCTGGAACAGAACTCTAGAATGGATGACGTTATTGTAACAGGATTGAACACTAAACATCAATCATATGCCAGGGTAGTTGCTAACAGCGCTGGAACTTTGGAAGAAACACAGGAAGAAACACATTCCCTGGAGCAACAGATCATTAATTTTTTTTTTTTTTTTTTTGTCAAAGGACATCCACATTAATAACAGTGACATTGCAGACTGTCACTCATTACCCAAGAAGATAGCAAGGCCAAACCAACCACTATCATCAAGTTTGCAAACAGGAAAATTAAGAATGATTTGTTGAGGCAGGGCAGGAAACTGAGAGGAACAAATGTTTACATTAATGAACACTTGATAAAGAAAAATGCTGATATAGCAAGAGAAGCTAGAATGCTCTGGAAGCATCAGAAAATTCAGGCAACGTGGACAAGAAATTGCAAAGTGATGATTAAGTTAAATGGAGCACCAGAAGAAGCTAAAGTTATAGTGATAAGAGAACTTTTGGATCTGGAAAGGTTTAAATGATGGGTATTTGGTTTAATAGTGATTATGTCTGTTGTTAAAGGAACATGGGTAGGATTAATTGGGGCAATGAATTCCATGGTATGCTTACGTTATGTTTACACGATGCTGGAGTCTGATTAATTGTTTGTATTTTAAGATGACAGCTGATCCTTTTGAATTTACGTTGGTACAAGAATTACAACCTTTTCAGTATACGGAACATCATATTCAAGATTGGGAATATGAGATAGACCCGGATAATCATTTTTATTCCTCTGTAAATAATAATTGCCAGTACTATACTGAGGAACAGTACAGTAAGTGCACTATATGGGAAGGGAAGTTCTCAATAATCCACTTTATTTGCTAACAAAATTTTAACTATTAGAGAAAAAATTACTCATAACCATCCCAAAGACGTATTGTTATCTTTGGCTGCTTTCAGTGATGCCGGTATTTGGTTAGACTCTTTCTCTCCAATTGTTCTGTCTGAGTTATTTTCATTAGTTACGTCATCCAAACCATCAACATGTTTATTAGACCCCATTCCTACCAGGCTGCTCAAGGAAGCCCTACCATTATTTAATGCTTCGATCTTAAATATGATCAATCTATCTTTGTTAGTTGGCTATGTACCACAGGCTTTTAAGGTGGCAGTAATTAAACCATTACTTAAAAAGCCATCACTTGACCCAGCTATCTTAGCTAATTATAGGCCAATCTCCAACCTTCCTTTTCTCTCAAAAATTCTTGAAAGGGTAGTTGTAAAACAGCTAACTGATCATCTGCAGAGGAATGGTCTATTTGAAGAGTTTCAGTCAGGTTTTAGAATTCATCATAGTACAGAAACAGCATTAGTGAAGGTTACAAATGATCTTCTTATGGCCTCGGACAGTGGACTCATCTCTGTGCTTGTTCTGTTAGACCTCAGTGCTGCTTTTGATACTGTTGACCATAAAATTTTATTACAGAGATTAGAGCATGCCATAGGTATTAAAGGCACTGCGCTGCGGTGGTTTGAATCATATTTGTCTAATAGATTACAATTTGTTCATGTAAATGGGGAATCTTCTTCACAGACTAAAGTTAATTATGGAGTTCCACAAGGTTCTGTGCTAGGACCAATTTTATTCACTTTATACATGCTTCCCTTAGGCAATATTATTAGACGGTATTGCTTAAATTTTCATTTACGCAGATGATACCCAGCTTTATCCATGAAGCCAGAGGACACACACCAATTAGCTAAACTGCAGGATTGTCTTACAGACATAAAGACATGGATGACCTCTAATTTCCTGCTTTTAAACTCAGATAAAACTGAAGTTATTGTACTTGGCCCCACAAATCTTAGAAACATGGTGTCTAACCAGATCCTTACTCTGGGTGGCATTACCCTGACCTCTAGTAATACTGTGAGAAATCTTGGAGTCATTTTTGATCAGGATATGTCATTCAAAGCGCATATTAAACAAATATGTAGGACTGCTTTTTTGCATTTACGCAATATCTCTAAAATCAGAAAGGTCTTGTCTCAGAGTGATGCTGAAAAACTAATTCATGCATTTATTTCCTCTAGGCTGGACTATTGTAATTCATTATCAGGTTGTCCTAAAAGTTCCCTAAAAAGCCTTCAGTTAATTCAAAATGCTGCAGCTAGAGTACTGACAGGGACTAGAAGGAGAGAGCATATCTCACCCATATTGGCCTCTCTTCATTGGCTTCCTGTTAATTCTAGAATAGAATTTAAAATTCTTCTTCTTACTTATAAGGTTTTGAATAATCCGGTCCCATCTTATCTTACGGACCTCGTAGTACCATATCACCCCAATAGAGCGCTTCGCTCTCAGACTGCAGGCTTACTTGTAGTTCCTAGGGTTTGTAAGAGTAGAATGGGAGGCAGAGCCTTCAGCTTTCAGGCTCCTCTCCTGTGGAACCAGCTCCCAATTCAGATCAGGGAGACAGACACCCTCTCTACTTTTAAGATTAGGCTTAAAACTTTCCTTTTTGCTAAAGCTTATAGTTAGGGCTGGATCAGGTGACCCTGAACCATCCCTTAGTTATGCTGCTATAGATGTAGACTGCTGGGGGGTTCCCATGATGCACTGTTTCTTTCTCTTTTTGCTCTGTATGCACCACTCTGCATTTAATCATTAGTGATCGATCTCTGCTCCCCTCCACAGCATGTCTTTTTCCTGGTTCTCTCCCTCAGCCCCAACCAGTCCCAGCAGAAGACTGCCCCTCCCTGAGCCTGGTTCTGCTGGAGGTTTCTTCCTGTTAAAAGGGAGTTTTTCCTTCCCACTGTAGCCAAGTGCTTGCTCACAGGGGGTCGTTTTGACCGTTGGGGTTTTACATAATTATTGTATGGCCTTGCCTTACAATATAAAGCGCCTTGGGGCAACTGTTTGTTGTGATTTGGCGCTATATAAAAAAAATTGATTGATTGATTTAATAGGAGTTTGTACAAGAATTTTGGGAACATTAAAGACTATTTAAAACAATTCTGCCAACCTTTTAGTATAATTGCTATAACGGAAACGTGGCTTGCTGATGATGATGTTTCAAATTATGAATTGGAGTTATGAATTTAATCATTTGAATAGAGATAATAGAGGTGGCAGAGTAGCATTGTATGTTGATAAAAGCCTTAATTATAAAATCAATGATCAAGTGACAATGGCCGTAGAAAATCTTTTGGAATGTATCACAATTGAAATATGTTTGGGAATAAGTAAAAATATAATTATTAGTAGTATTTATAGAGCTCCTGGCTCAAAAATTGAAGAATTTCAAAATATTTTTCACAGATGGGTAATAAGCGAGTATTTGTCTGTGGAGATATAAATATTGATATTTTAAATCCGCATCAAAATAAAGGGACAGATGATTTCATTAATACCTTGTACACCTTAAATTTATATCCAAAAATTACTAGGCCTTCAAGAATAACTTCTCAATCAGCTACCCTTATTGATAATATTTTTACAAACGATATTAATACAAAAACAATAAGTGGTTTATTGATCAATGATATCAGTGACCATTTACCAATTTTTATAGTAACAGCTGAATTTGAATACTAAATGGAAGGAGAAAATACAGTATCGAAAGCGGTCGCAATCTGAAGAAGCTATTACTGCCCTAAAAAATGATTTATGTCTGCAGGATTGGAATTCCATTTATACGGAGAATGATGCTAATTTAGCATATGTTAAATTTGAAAAGATATTTCTTGATGTATACAACAAAAATTGTCCAGTTCTACATTGCAGCTTAAATAGTAAGTATAATGTCCATCCATGGATAACAAAGGGATTGCAAAGGGCATGTAAGAAGAAAAATATGTTATATAGAGAGTTCATCAGAAGTAAATCAAGAGAGGCTGAGATTAAATATAAGTGCTATAAAAATAAATTAACCACCATTATGCGGAATTGTAAAAAATCATACTATGGCAAAATTCTAAATGATAATCAAAATAATATAAAGGAAACATGGAAAATACTGAATAGTATTTTAAGAAATAAACCCAAATTAAAGAATTACCCATCTTACTTGTAACAATAAAGATGAATATGACATGAATCAAGTAGTGAATAGTTTTAATACATTTTATGTTAATGTTGGGCCAGATTTAGCAGCTGACATTCCACATATTACATGGGAAAGCCAGCAATTAATTGAGAGAAATCCATATACTATGTTTCTTGGCCCAGTTGATGAAAGAGAAATTATTATGATAGTCAGCACATGTAAAAGTAAAAAGTCAACTGATCATAATGTACATATGGCTTTAGTAAAGCAGATAATTCCAGAAATTGTTAAACCATTAGCATATATATTTAATAAATCATTTCAAATGGGAATTGTTCCAAATGGTATGAAAGTGGCAAAGGTGATACCTCTATTTAAATCTGGTGACAAACATCTTTTTAATAACTACAGGCCTGTGTCTATATTGTCACAATTCTCTAAGATACTGGAAAAACTTTATAATAACAGACTGGATAGATTTATTGAACTTCACAACTTGCTTGATGACAGCCAGTATCCACGGCTTTGGCTTTGTGCAATGCAATCGAAGAGATTAATAAACATATGGACCAAAGGGAATTGGTAATAGGTCTATTTGTTGACTTAAAACAGGCTTTTGATACAATCAGTCATAACATATTATTTAAAAAGCTAGAACTTTATGGGATTAGAGGAGTGGCTCTGAACTGGATTAAAAGTTATTTGCAAAACCAGAAGCAGTTTGTTAAAATCGGGGACTGCAATTCTACATATCTGGACATTGTTTGTGGGGTTCCCCAGGGCTCTGTACTGGGACCAAAATTATTTATTTTATATATTAATGATTTATGTAAAGTTTCCAATGTGTTTAAAGCAGTTCTCTTTGCTGATGACACAAACTTGTTTTGTTCTGGAGAGAATTTGCAGCGGTTATTGTTTGATTTGAGTGTCGAAATGATAAAGCTGAAGAGTTTGTTTGACATGAACAAATTGTCATTAAATTGGTCAAAAACCAAAATGATATTTGGAAATTATAAATTGGATGTACAAATACAGTTAAATATACTTGGGGGTAAATCTAGATTGTGTCAAGGAAAATAAGTTTTTAGGTGTGATTATTGATGATAAAATTAACTGGAGAGCTCATATTCAAAAGAAAGTCTCTAAAAGTATTGCAATATTGAATAAGGCAAAGTACACTTTAGATGGTAAATCACTACATACTTTGTATTGTACATTGATTGCACCTTATTTGACATACTGTGCGGACGTTTGGGGTAATAACTATAAAACTACTTTACAATCATTATTCATCCTTCAAAAAAGAGCATTAAGAATAATTCATAATTCAGGGTTTCGGGATCATACCAATCCGTTATTTATTAAATCAAAGATACTAAAACTTTATGATATGATTACATTTAAGACTGTTCAACTGATGCATAAAGCAAGAAATAAACAATTACCTCTCAGAATTCAAGAATATTTTACTTTGAGAGAGGGTAGGTATAATTTAAGGGGTATGTTTTATTTTAAAATTGCGAGCGCTAGGACGACTAGGAGGTGCTTTTGTGTTTCCATTTGTGGCCCAAAAAAATGGAATAATTTACCAGAGAAACTTAAGCAGTGTCCAGATATTAACCGGTTCAAACATTTATACAAACAAATGGTATTTGGTAGATATGTATTAGATTATTAGGGTTGAGTTGTGTTATATGTAGAGGCTGTTGTACTGGAACCTTCATTTTTTTTTCTTTTTTTCTTTTTTTAGGAGTTGTCTGGAGAAATATTTGACTTCTTTTATCTGTAACTAGGTGCTGCTGTGTTCAGATTGTATTGGGTATAAATGTCTATGAACAGGCATATATGCCTGATGATTTTATAAAGGAGGGTAGGCATGGATAAGCGTTGCTTCTGCTTACACCTTTAGGCACCATGTATTTGATTTATTTTCTTATATTTCTTTGTTTTTCTGTTATGAGTTTGGTCATATGAGTAAATTTCTGTTATGCTTGGGTGTCTAATAAATTATTATTATTATTATAATACTTTGGAGTCCAAACATTCAACACAGTCAAAACTATTCCATTTATTCATCCTTGAGCCCAGACCTGAATCCGATTGAATATCTCTGGAGATATCTGAAAATGTCTGTGTACCGACGCTCCCCATCCAACTTGATTGAGCTTGAGAGGTGCTGCAAAGAGGAATGGGCAAAACTGCCCAAAGATAGGTACACCAAGCTTATAGCGTCATATTCACGAAGTCTTGAGGGTGTAGTTGCTGCCAAAGGTGCATCAACAAAGTATTGAGCAAAGGGTATGAATACTTATCTATGTGTGATTTAATTTCTGCAAATTTCTTAAAAATAAAAAAAATGTCACCATTGTGTTTGTCTATCTATATGTGGCACTGCGATAGACTGGCATTCTGTCCAGGGTGTACCCTGCCACATGCCGTATAACTGCAGAGATAGCCCCGCTCCCAACCCCTCCCCCCCCCCCCAAAAAAAAATTTCTGCAAATTTATAAAAAAAAAAAAAAAATTCATTTTGTCATTCTGGGGTGTTGTGAGTGGAATTTTGAGGGGAAAAAAAAAATTTACCCTGTTTTGGAATAAGGCTGTAACATAAATACGTAAATCTCAGAGTCTGAGTCTTGTCTTGATACTGAAAAACTAATTCATGCATTTATTTCCTCTAGGCTGGACTGTTGTAATTCATTATTATCAGGTTGTCCTAAAAGTTCCCTGAAAAGCCTTCAGTTAATTCAAAATGCTGCAGCTAGAGTACTGACGGGGACTAGGAGAGAGCATATTTCACCCATATTGGCCTCTCTTCATTGGCTTCCTGTTAATTTTAGAATAGAATTTAAAATTCTTCTTCTTACTTATAAGGTTTTGAATAATCAGGTCCCATCTTATCTTAGGGACCTCATAGTACCATATCACCCCAATAGAGCGCTTCGCTCTCAGACTGCAGGCTTACTTGTAGTTCCTAGGGTTTTTAAGAGTAGAATGGGAGGCAGAGCCTTCAGCTTTCAGGCTCCTCTCCTCTGGAACCAGCTCCCAATTTGGATCAGGGAGACAGACACCCTCTACTTTTAAGATTAGGCTTAAAACTTTCCTTTTTGCTAAAGCTTATAGTTAGGGCTGGATCAGGTGTTAGTTATGCTGCTATAGACTTAGACTGCTGGGGGGTTCCCATGATGCACTGAGTGTTTCTTTCTATTTTTGCTCTGTATGCACCACTCTGCATTTAATCATTAGTGATTGATCTCTGCTCCCCTCCACAGCATGTCTTTTTCCTGGTTCTCTCCCTCAGCCCCAACCAGTCCCAGCAGAAGACTGCCCCTCCCTGAGCCTGGTTCTGCTGGAGGTTTCTTCCTGTTAAAAGGGAGTTTTTCCTTCCCACTGTCGCCAAGTGCTTGCTCACAGGGGGTCGTTTTGACCGTTGGGGTTTTTCCATAATTATTGTATGGCTTTGCCTTACAATATAAAGCGCCTTGGGGCAACTGTTTATTGTGATTTGGCGCTATATAAATAAAATTGATTTGATTTAAATGGCCTTTCACACTGAACACGTTAAGGGCATGAAACACTTCACACATCGCTCTAAAACCCCATTATTTTCAATGAGAAGTGTTGTGTTTTTGCCTCAAAATAGTTTTAAGTTTTTTTTTGTTGTTTTTATCTTTATTAATCTGTAAATTAAAACCATAACTTACCTGTTGTTTCAGATGAGATGATTTCTTGATTAACATTAGAAGGAACCTTGGACATTTTAAGAGAAAATAGCATGAAAATTAATGTGTGCATTTTTAAGTCTGGTAGATTCATTCATATCTGAAAACCAGGAACAAAAGACACTGTAAATAAATATATAAATATTTTTTATAAATGCAGTAGGGGATGATGATAAGATAATGACTTCAGTGTGTCTGTTAATTAGGATTTCTCAACATGACCTAAGCATCATGATGAAATACTTTTTTTAAATTAGTCATGTCAACATTTAATTGTGTCCTTGTTGACTATGTGATTGCTTTTAATGTTGTAATCAGGACAGAGTAATTACTAAAATATGACTGACTATTGGAGTGATTGTGAATGCTTTGAAATTATGCACAGGAGCAGGGTTCTTCGATCTGTACAAGTGTCTTATTAACTGAACTCTGACTTCATGGACATGTTTAAAGCTAGAGTTGGTAGTCCTAGAGAGCTAAAGATTTGAAAGTAGCACCTCCTCTAGGTTCCACCCCCCTCCTCCCTAGCCCGTCAGTGCTCCGTCCAAAGCCACGCCCCCACAAACTTGAATGTGCATTTGACTGTGGGACTCAGTGGGAGAGCTGACTAGGATTTTAAAATTATCTTTAGGTTTCCAAAAGCTGAGAGACCACACACGTGGAGATAAAAAAAAAAGTCATAGATCTAACAGGTTTGGTCGTACAGTGTGTGGTGTTCAGCCACACGGTAAGGACAACACCACACACAAACAGTTTTCACACAAGAACATTCCCAGCTCAGACAGGAAATTTCGCAAAATCTCTCGAGATTAAACATGACTTCAGAGTAAACAAATGGAGATACTTTGTGGTCTATTTAAAACAGAGGGGAAAAAAAAACAAAAGAAAAGGAAAAGGTGTTCTTTAAAGGAGTGGAGGCAGCGCGCCCACCGGACTTTCTGGTAAGTCAGAACAGCTGTTTTGATTTTATTTTCCGCTCCGTACGTCCGTCACATCGCTTTCTGATTGGCTGCACGTCACATTCAGCAGGCTGCGATATCATGCCAAAACAATCCAACATGTTGAATATCCCCGATTTGTGATCGGAGCGCCCCTGACGTCCTTCCGAGCAGATCAGAGCGCTCTTAACACACAACACATGGCAGGAATATCTATAAGATTATCTTTAGCGTCATCACGTTTGTTGGGGCGTCCTTGAGATTGTAGGAAGGGGAAGATTGGGTCTGATATTGGCCTAATTGTCCTGCTGTGTGAACCAGGCCTTAGCCATTTCAGCATTGACCAAACTACCTCATGTCTTGTTCACCGGTAAAGGACCCCTGAATTTTGAGTGAGAATTTTGAAATGTTCAGAAAATTTTTCACGCATAAATGTCATGCTACGTGGTGCGATCTAATCGCCAACATGATGTGCAGCTCGTCAAGTGAGTAAAGAAGTCAACAGAGCAAGTGGCGACGTCAGAGGATTGCATCAGAGCGCACCTTGTCTGAACAATTATAACAAGATGTTAAATCTATCAAATACACACTTAAACAGCTGCACACAAGAAGGAAAGACACACAACTGTTTTACCAAGCCATGACAAATAATTACCTTTTTAGATGACTCAAAATGCTTTTTGCAGCTTTTTAGGCGCATGCGAATGGCTGGAGCGGGCCTCTGTGATTCAGGAAGTGATTACAGCCGTTTTCCACGGCCAATTTACAGGGAAAATGATTAATCCGACACGAAATAATTATTTTATATAAACTGCGTCCAGTACAGAACGCGTGGTAGCAGGTAGAACAAAGAACGGCATCATCACGGGTGGGATCATCACGACGACGTGCGTGCTATTGCGGGAATAAAGACATGCTCGTGTCAGGGGGCCTCAAGTAAGCTATTATTGTAATGTTTTGTTTTTAAAAGTACAATAGTAATGTTCAGATGCCTCAGTTGTTTCCACTGAGAAAATGCTGTACCGATGTTGACTCTCGTTTGACCTCTTGCTTTATCCCGAGCCTTTTTCATCGCAGCCTTTTCTGCCTCTGGCTTTCTATCGGGGTGAGCCGTTAAACGTAACAGTGGAAGTGGTAGTTTCGGCTGAATTCCCTCTGCCATTGTACCAAAGTGAACTTCTTTGGTGAAATGAGTGTGCACGAGAGGAGGAGAGAGGGACAGAGGGGGCATTAATCCTGGTGATGCAAGCAGGCAGCACTAGACATGTAGGCATCTGGTTGGTTTTTTGAGAAGCACCGTGGGGCTTATACTGGTCAGAGTTTTATTGATCCCACAGCTGCTACAGACGTCTAATTTTTCTTTTTTTGCTTTTCTGAATACATAATGTATTGATGACTGTCAGGATAGACGGACCCTTTCATCCAGTATAACGAAAAGTGTTTCTAAACAGTTACCTACCTTAGCTTTAATGATTCATTCATTTAATGTTAAAATATAAAAGGAAACAGCTTTTGCAAATAATAAAATTGTTGTTCTTTAAAGAGCCTTTGTTTTATTTAGAAGCGCAGCAGTGACGACAGCTGAGCTGGACCTTCAGGACATTTAACCAGATGGTCTCCTACACAGCTTTGACCTCTTAGTGGCCTTTTTGGTGGTATTTTCCTCACATTTTGAAGAGCAGAGATGTTCTGTTCTTCTGTCTGGACTTCAGGTTTTGGTGTTCAGCTCCATCACAGGAAGTTTTTGAAGTGCATCTGTATTTCCAGTTCTCTGCACAGCAAATGTTGAAATGTTCCTGATGTGCGACAAGTGAAGAAATATATTTCTTAAAATTGTTAAAAAAAAAACACACACACAAAATGGTTTAAGTTATTTAAAGTCAAGCCTTTTTTTGTAGTCACAGCATTAACAAACTGTGTAGCTTTATTTGAAGCTTTAAAAGTAGCCTTTAAAATGGATTTTAACAATTTACAAATTAAAATGTTCACTCAGCTTGACTGAGTGATTCTGCAGCTTATGGCTAAGCTAACGTTAGCCGATCATAAACCTTCAGCAGTGCAGTGAAGTCATGTTTTATTTTTGATTACTCTCACCTCAGACAAATTTGCAGAAGCTCTGTTGCTCAAACTGTGTGTTTGTATATATCCAAAAGTGAAGAATTTCAGATTGAGTGGGTCTGCTCCATCACCCCGGCTGCTGTGTCTCTCTCTGCCTGGGGCTGTGGCCTGAATCCTGGCTGCTGTGGACCAGTGTCAGTCTGATCAGTCCTCCTCATCTCAGCGTGACTCCGAGCAGTCACTGAAACAAAGCTTCTCCTAGCAGGGTGATGGGTGACTCGTTCTTCTACTTCTTTTTCTCTTAAAATTGTGGTTCTGGCAGACGCAAATCATGTCCATGTCCATCGTGAGGGGAGACGTCAAAATATGCAGATGAGGCATGCAGTGTGAAAGGCCCATAACTGTACACATTAGTCATCCCATACTTGTCTTGTACTCTTTTCTCTGCAGTTATCACCACAGATGCAAAGCAGACACTAATGATGCCGCCGCCGCCACTGGAGCTTCCCACGGTGCGTATGGAGAAAATATTTCTCCTGTTGTTTATATTGTACACATTTTTGTCTCCATTGAAGAGACGGGTTTGCCTGAGTCCTAAAGCTTACCAGTGCATACAGTAAATGCTGTACGTTCTCTTTCCCCATTGCTCCTTTGTAGAACTGAAGATGTGCACGCAGGTGATCAATTATGTTTGTTTTCACATTTTGTTGCAAAATGATTGACTTGCGAAACATGATTGGCTTCAGTACGTATTTTTACTAAATGGTAGTTGTATTATCAGCTCTTTAGTCAATAGATGTCTGGGAGGTGAGTTTCATCGTGCAAGTAAACAATTA